>NC_134504.1:16120964-16312334 GCF_040206685.1 Ascaphus truei
TGGTTGGGGTGGGGTGTGAAGGTGCCCCGGAGGGGGAGGGGAATTGGGGTGGGGTGTGACGGAGCCCCGGAGGGGAGGGGGGTTGGGGTGTGACGGAGCCCCGGAGGGTGGGAGGGGGGAGTTGGGGGTGTGACGGGTGCCCCGGAGGGGAGGGGGGGGTGTGACGGTGCCCCCGGAGGGGAGGGGGGGTGTGACGGTGCCCCGGAGGGGAGGGGGGTTGGGTGTGACGGTGCCCGGGAGGGGGGGAGGGGGGGGGGTGGGGGTGTGACGGTGCCCGGGAGGGGAGGGGGGGTTGGGGGTGTGACGGAGCCCCGGAGGGGGGAGGGGGGTTGGGGTGGGGTGTGACGGAGCCCCGGAGGGGGAGGGGGGTTGGGGTGGGGTGTGACGGAGCCCCGGAGGGGAGGGGGGGGGTGGGGGGGTGACGGTGCCTCCGGCCGGCACTGACGTTTTGCTCGCTTCTAGGTTACATCGTAACACCAGCGCTCGGTGACCCCACGACCTTTCGTTTCGGACTCAAGTCATGTGATCGCTACACATCACGTGACCCTGAAGGTCCACGGTACAAACCCGGCACACGCGGGGTTAAGAAGCTCATCGTTGGAGACGAGACGCACACTTCTTTCACTACGAGACTTCAAGGCGACACGGAGTCCGTCGTTACAAAGCCAGCTGGGGAGGGGGGAGCGATGGCGATGGCTGTCATGGCGTCAGCTGGACGAGACGGACCCCGGTGGGTATGGCCGGGACGCGCAGGGACGCGCAGGGACGCCTCAATGATATCTCCTCCACCGATCGCGCTCTGTGATTGGAAAAAATAAAACTGCGAGACTGCCCGTGTGCAAACTGCGCTCTCTAATAACTCCGAGACTGTCCGTGTGCAAACTGTGCGCTCTCTAATAACTCCGAGACTGTCCGTGTGCAAACTGTGCGCTCTCTAATAACTCCGAGACTGTCCGTGTGCAAACTGCGCACTCTAATAACTAAGGGGTCCCCAACTTCTATCCAAATCTGACACCTGGAAGTCGTTCCCCCCCCCCCCCTGTCTCTCTGCTCCCTCCTTACAGGTGTAATATGCAGGCAGTCCCCACCACCCCCCTCCTCCTACAGGTGTAATATGCACGCAGTCCCCCCCCCCTCTCTGCTCCCTTCTTACAGGTGTAATATGCAGGCAGTGCCCCCCCCTCCTCCTTACAGGTGTAATATGCAGGCTGTGCCCCCCCCCCCCTCCTCCTTACAGGTGTAATATGCAGGCTGTGCCCCCCCCTCCTCCTTACAGGTGTAATATGCAGGCTGTGCCCCCCCCCCCCTCCTCCTTACAGGTGTAATATGCAGGCTGTGCCCCCCCCTCTCCTCCTTACAGGTGTAATATGCAGGCTGTGCCCTCCCCCCCCCCTCCTCCTCTACAGGTGTAATATGCAGGCTGTGCCCCCCCCCCCCTCCTCCTTACAGGTGTAATATGCAGGCTGTGCCCCCCCCCCCTCCTCCTTACAGGTGTAATATGCAGGCTGTGCCCCCCCCCCCCTCCTCCTTACAGGTGTAATATGCAGGCTGTGCCCCCCCCCCCTCCTCCTTACAGGTGTAATATGCACGCAGTCCCCCCCCCCTCTCTGCTCCCTTCTTACAGGTGTAATATGCAGGGCAGTGACCCCCCCCCTCCTCCTTACAGGTGTAATATGCAGGCTGTGCCCCCCCCCCTCCTCCTTACAGGTGTAATATGCAGGCTGTGCCCCCCCCCCCCCTCCTCCTTACAGGTGTAATATGCAGGCTGTGCCCCCCCCCCCCTCCTCCTTACAGGTGTAATATGCAGGCTGTGACTCCCCATGTGGGGGGACTGTTGTGCTGGTTCTAGGTGCGGGGCAGCGGGGCGCGCAGAACGTGTTCCGGGCTCACTGATGTGCTCATAGTTCCAGGCGTAGCTGAGGGCGCAGTATCCGGCCAGCAGCATAGTGAGGCTGCCCACGCCGCCTCTCCTCACGTGGCTGTACCTGCCGTGGTATCGCCCCCAGGCTGCCAGGGAACAAAGGGGGGTTTCATACAATCCTGGGTTATCCCTTCCACTGCCAGAGGGCCCTGTGATGCATTGCGCTGCCATATTGGGGGGGGAGGGACAGGGGCAGCGGGGAGGGAGAGGGGGGGAGGGAGAGGGGCGGCAGGGGGGGGAAAGGGGCAGCAGGGGAGGGATAGGGGCAGCGGGGGAGGGAAAGGGGCAGCGGGGGAGGGATAGGGGCAGCGGGGGGAGGGATAGGGGCAGCGGGGGAGGGATAGGGCAGCGGGGGAGGGATAGGGGCAGCGGGGGAGGGATAGGGGCAGCGGGGGAGGGATAGGGCTGCGGGGGAGGGATAGGGGCAGCGGGGGAGGGATAGGGGCAGCGGGGAGGGAGGGATAGGGGCAGCGGGGGAGGGATAGGGGCAGCAGGGGAGGGAAAGGGGGCAGCGGGGGAGGGAAGGGGGGTAGAATTGCTCACTCACCCTTTTGCAGTACTCTGGGTAACTCTGTGGGCAAAAAGCTGTGGTGTGACAGCCAAGAAGGGAGCTCCCCCAGTCGGACATCCATCAGAGGTCTCTGTGCAAGAGGGGTATCTGCAGGGTGATAAAGTGTACATGTGAAGAAGAGACCTGTGAGGGTTGGAAAGTCCTGTACATGTGAAGAAGAGACCTGTGAGGTTTGTGAATCTCTGTACACGTGAAGAAGAGACCGGTGAGGTTTGGAAAGCTGTGAACATGTGAAGGAGAAACGTGAGAGATTTAAAAAGCTATGAACACTATAATATAATCTATGAAGAACTCCTGTTGATCCCCTAAAAGGTATCACAGCCTACAACACATCTACACTTCCCCAGAACCAGTAGCGCCACTAGAACATCATCATTGTCCCTGTAATCCCTCCGAATATTCCCCCTTCCGAGTCAGGGCCACTGGCACCTGGTCTGTGCTCCCATTTACCATGCCGTGCTTCCCTGGGGGTCTCCGCGCTGGTCACTCTCCTCTCTGCTTCCCACGGGACAGGTCTCCCCCGGAATGATGTGCAGCCGGAGATAATTGGGGGTACAGCTCAGGCATCCACTGCAGCCCCCAAGGAACACCCTGCTCCCCTGTCCCTGGAGGATGGGGAGGCTGAATCGGGACCGTGTCCGAGGCCCTCTCCTCTGGCTGGCCCCATTCCCTCACATTCTGTAACGCTACAAATCCTGGCGGACCGAATGTCCTTCCCGTGCAGGGGATGCGCGGCAGAGATGCCGACTAATGCGGGTGTATGAAGACTTCCAGGGCAAGGGTACTAACCGTACCAGGAGAAGTGGGTACCAGGGAGGCTTTTGGCATCATGAGGACATAAGTCTGAACATTGCGTCCTTCCCAGATCCCACTGTTCAGAAGAACGCTTCCCACACGGTGAGCCTTTAATACAATCCCATACCACCGTTTTTACCAGCAGCCAAACTGGCTACTTTGCCCCATCCTTCCCCTGCACTAGTCTCCTGTGTTACAGGTCCTACCAGATCCCCTATAGTTGCCCTTATAGCAGGTGTGGGCGACTGGCACGTCGCCGTGTGGTTTTGCCAAACATCGGCCGCTCCTTGTGGTTCTGTATAAACCCGCACCGCCGCCCCCCTCCGGGTAATACCCCTGCGGGATTTGGGCCCCCTGGAAGTTTCCGCAGGACGGGCGCACACAAGGCAGACGGTTCTGTCCCGCGTTGCTGCTTTCTTGATGCTTTGACTTTCGCAGCCGGTCCGGTGAACGCGTGAACCGCGGGGTCCTCCGCGCTGCCGGCCGCCGGAACCCGCAAACCGTCTGAATGATGCAGTTTGTCCGAATTTGGTCTCGATTCCGGCCCCGAACACAACGCCCGTTCCCGATCCCCTGCCTCCATGTTCGATGTATCTTTCCCAAGTCCCACCGCTTTGGATGTCTGCTTCTTTGCCGTTATATCAGTCGGAGATGCGCCCTCGTTCTTCCGAAGCTGCTTTTTAAACCCTCTCCTTGGCAGTTCCTTTACTTTGCTCTCTCTCCCCGGAAGATCCTGTTTGCCGGTCAGCCCGGCACGGTTTTCTTTGGCTTTTTACCAGCGTGTTGGATTCCGGCGGTCTTGGTGCGGTCAGTGGGAGGTTGCTTGTTATCGCTGGCTTGCCACTTTGCAGTAAGGTAAATGGGACTTCAGCCTTTTAAAGGGCTTCCCGCAGAACGGGCACAGCTCCGTGGGTGGGGGAGAAGGGGGTCCCTTCATTTCTGGAAGACACAGAATATGTAAATGTTCAAAAACAGACACCGTTAGTTTATTGGGGGGGATATAAAAGTGATAACCACCCCCTGTACCGAGCACACCACACAGAGAGCGTCCGGGTGTCTATCCTGTGTAGATACAATCGGGGATATTCAAAGAATTGGAATAATACAGCCCTCACAGGAAAGGAGGCCGTCTATGTAACCATTACCGTAACCCAGTGTTTACCAACTCCAGTCCTCCGGGAAAACCCCCAAACGGGTCTTAAGGATATCCCTGCTCCAGCACAGGTGGGTCAATCAGCGGCTCAGTCATTTTGACTGAGCCGCCTGTGCTGAAGCAGGGATATACTTTTTTTTTTTTTTAAGAGCGCCAATGATGTGTGACACGTTTAAAAAAATAAAAAATAATAATACAAGAAATGATGATACAACAAACATAAAATCAGACAATCGTAAAGGAAATTCCTGTACCGTACAGTATGTGATATATATATATATACACACACACACACACACACACACACATTTGAATTCAATGCACTGAAATAATTTTTTTATTACACTAAAAAGATGGGTTATTGTAATTTAAACAACTTTACAAACGTGAAAGCAGCAGACAGCGTGGACTTACCGGGGGAGCGATGAGCAGTCCTATGCTGCTTCATATTTTCATTGTGTTTATCTTGCAGATAGCACTGCAGGCTACAGGAGGGTCAGTGCAAATATCAAAACACAATAAATACAAATGACACAGTGTAAAACATGTCAAGTGATTAGTTAGTCTCACTGTGACCTTGAACCAGGGCAGGCAAAGGTCACAGACATGTTTTATTTTTGTAAAGTATTTGAATAAAGTAGGAAATAAAACAGAATGTCTCACTTTAACCCCCCACCCCCCAATCCAATGAAAGGGGGAGATCAATATACATGTAAATACAGTGATCAGGTCTCCTCGCATTACTATGTAACAATACATGTGTTATGTTACTATATATCTATATAAATATAAATCTATATACTGCATTACACATTAAATCCTAATGCTACTAATCTTCCCCCCCATATATCCTAATCTCCACCCACTCACCCACATGCTCCCAGGCAGCACACTTACTGTCTGTTACGTCACTGGTCCACCGTTTCCGTGGTTACGCTTCCTCTCGCGTTCTGATTGGTCGAAGCGCACAGGAAGGGCGTCCCTAAGACTACGCCATATTGGTGCAGGCATAGGGAGGGTGTGTGTGTGTGTGTGTGTGTGTGTGTGTGTGTGTGTGTGTGTGTGTGTGTGTGTGTGTGTGTGTGTGTGTGTGTGTGTGTGTGTGTGTGTGTGTGTGTGTGTGTGTGTGTGTGTGTGTGTGTGTGTGTGTGTGTGTGTGTGTGTGTGTGTGTGTGTGTGTGTGTGTGTGTGTGTGTGTGTGTGTGTGTGTGTGTGTGTGTGTGTGTTTTTCTGCAAGACTTTAGAAACCAGCTTTCTTTCCATGATTACATGGGATATTCATACACTCCTTACCTGACGACCTGATGGCTCCTGGATACAAGGGGACAGGCCCTGATTCCTGCACATATGGAAAGCTCTTGTGGAATGGGGGGGAGGGGGGGTTGGTGAAGACAGGGTACTTGGGACCTAGTAATCTGTGTAATATTGAGGGGCGATGCTGCTGGCAGTGAGTGAGACTCTCCCAGTGACGGGGCTTTCCCCTTCCCAGTAAGGGAGAGCCACTTCAAATTAGTGTCCTCATATCCAGTGACTAAAACTCCTAATTAGTTTGAATTATGCACACTAGGGAGAAGGAACGGTTCAGGGAGTACAGACACTGATTGATAATGACGATACTGAGTGTGAAGCAGGGGAACCTGCTTCAATTCCCAGTGTTGGCTACTTGTGACTTTGGCCAAGTCACTAGATATTCACAGTTGAGTGCAAATAGCCGCACGGCTATTCGCACTCAGTAGGAAATAAAATGGAAAAAATATAAACATCCCAGCCAGGAAACAAACCCTGGTCCACTCTGTTAATGGGCTGTAGCATTACCAATTGAGCTATAAGACTTTATGATGCTGTGGTAGTGAATAAAGGAATAGAAGGTACACAGAACACTCCCCTATTGACATTCCATACCCCCTGCATCTGTAATCAGCGCGGCTTTAGGCTGAGTCCCCAGTCAGCACTGTGACACGCGCCCGGCGGGGGGCGGCACGTGCACAGCGCTAGACCGCGATCTGCGGTCTGAGGGGAGAGAACATTTGCGACGGGAGGGGGCATAGCGATAGGTTTGCGGGGGCGTGGGCATGACGTCCCGCAGCTGGTTCACCCTCATTGGCTGAACCGCTGGCGGGGGCGTAGCCACGCCTCCGTTGCAAATGCCAATCTCAAACTCCCCTGCCTGCCTGAAAACCTGTCGCGCACCGCTGGGGAAAGGTGCGTGACAAGGTAGGGACTGGGACCGGAGGAACTGGGTGGGTGGGGCTTGATCGCACAGGCGTGCGCTGAAGTAGTTAGTGGGACCGCCAGCCTTAGGAGCCGCTTCCGCCCCACCTCCTCCACACCTTCGCCCCGCCCCCAAAGCGCGCTCACTGCCTCACCTGTCAGGCCACATAAAAGCACCAGCTTCTGCAGGCGAGGCAGAGCAGGAGCGCGGCCCGAGGCACCATGCCCGAGTCCTTAGGCCTCAGGCATGGTCATCGCTTAGGCGCTGACCCGTGCTGAGGCGCGCTGCTGCTTGGCACTGAGCCCCTGCAGCCGCAATGAGAGCGGCTTTAGCAGGGGCTCGCGCACGCTTCCGCACGCCTGCGGAAGTGTGTGTCTTAAGAAATCTTTAGTTTCTTCGCTTGCCGGAGCGCAGGGCCGGTCACGTGGGTCAGGGGGACCTGTTAATTAAAAACAAAATAACACTGCAAAAAAAATTGCGGCGTCTCCCTGTGGTAGCGCCAGAAGTAGTCTGGGTTAAGCTTCCGGCACGCCGGCGTCAGAGGGAGCCCTGGTTCGCGTGGGAGCTGCATCGCGAGACAGGTGCTTCATGGCCGGTGTCAACTGCTGTGAACCCCCCACCCCCCCATCGGGCCAGCATCGGCCCTACCCCCGCAGCACACTAGTGTGCGTGTGAGCAGTGGCGTCTGCAGCGGGGCTGGCGGCAACTGCTGTGACCAGCCGCCGGGCCCCCCGCTGCACCGCCACACACCCCCCTCTGCACCGCCTCCCCACCCCGCCCCGCATGACAGGGCTGTCCCGCCACCCATCGCAGCCGCTAGATAACCCCCGCAGCCCCGGGAAACCCCTGTACCGCCGCCCGCCCACCCGCAGCATTGTTCCCCCACCCCCAGTACCGCCGCCACCAGCTGCAGGCACCCTCACACCGCACTCTGTGTACCTTCTATACCTTTATTCACGGAAAAGCATCAGAAAGTCTTATAGCGCATTGGTAATGCTACAGCCCATTAACAGCGTGGACCATTAAGAGAGTGGACCAGGGTTCGATTCCTGGCTCGGATGTTTATTTTTTTCCCATTTTATTTCCTACTGAGTGCGAAAGCCGTGCGGCTATTTGCACTCAACTGTGAATATCCACTGCCGTCACTTTATCTCTCTGTGCCTCAGGCACCAAAAACATAGATTGTAAGCTCTGTGGAGCAGGGACTGTGTTTGTAACATTCCTATGTACCGTGCGCTATACTGTAATTGTGAAGCACTTTAGGCTGCGCTTATAGTGACAGTGACATTGCGTCGAAACAAATGCATTGCTGCCGTCGCGTGCGCTTATAGTAAGCGCGAGGTGACGGAGCAACAGATTTGTCGCGATGGCTGGAAGTCATCTCAATTTGATTTTTCCATCGTCCGCAGCCTGACGTCGCTGGCACTATAAGCGTAACCTTAGGTGGGAGAAAAGCGCTATCGGGAAATAAAGCAGTAACTATTATTATTCCAATGAGTGAGAGCACAATGTGAGGCTTTATAACAATTTAAAATAATAATAATGGTTTAAAATAAGTGATTCTCCTGTTAAGTGCCAATGCTTTAGCCTCAAGTGTATCTCCCCCTACTATGCCCTTATCAAAGATGGCGGCAGCGTTGCTGATTGTAACGTTGCCTGAAGCAAAGATGGCGGCGGTGGCGTTGCTGATTGTGACGTTGCCTGAAGCAAAGATGGCTGTCGGGCGACGTGCCCGCCCTCCCTTGTGCGTTGCCCTGAGATGGCGCGGTGACGTCACGGGGCCTGTGTATCAGGACGCGGAGCCGGTGACGGGAGAGATGGCAGCGGCCGGCGGGGCCTGAACCTGACAAGAGGAGGAGGAGGAGCATGAGCCGGGCGGGGAGGCAGCACATAGGAGAGCGGGGAGACTGACGGGAGGAGGTGAGAAACCCGGGGGAAGAGACAGGCCGAGAGAGAGGCCCGGGGGGAGAGAAACAGAGAGAGACCGGGAGGTGAGCGAGAGACTGAGGGGGGGGGGAGGCGTGAGAGAGACTGAGGGGGGGGAGGCGTGAGAGAGACTGAG
Organism: Ascaphus truei; assembly: GCF_040206685.1. Classification (NCBI taxonomy): domain Eukaryota; kingdom Metazoa; phylum Chordata; class Amphibia; order Anura; family Ascaphidae; genus Ascaphus; species Ascaphus truei. The sequence continues at coordinate 16,129,679 of NC_134504.1, forward strand.
GGGGGGGAGGCGTGAGAGAGACTGAGGGGGGGGGAGGCGTGAGAGAGACTGAGGGGGGGGGAGGCGTGAGAGAGACTGAGGGGGGGGGAGGCGTGAGAGACTGAGGGGGGGAGGTGTGTGAGAGAGACGGGGGGGGAGGCGTGTGAGAGAGACTGAGGGGGGGAGGCGTGTGAGAGAGACTGAGGGGGGAGGCGTGTGAGAGAGACTGAGGGGGGGAGGCGTGTGAGAGAGACTGAGGGGGGGAGGCGTGTGAGAGAGACTGAGGGGGGGAGGCGTGTGAGAGAGACTGAGGGGGGAGGCGTGTGAGAGAGACTGAGGGGGGGAGGCGTGTGAGAGAGACTGAGGGGGTGAGGCGCGTGTGAGAGACTGAGGGGGTGAGGCGCGTGTGAGAGACTGAGGGGGGAGGCGCGTGTGAGACTGAAGGGGGAGGCACGCGCGTGTGTGAGACTGAAGGGGGAGGCGCGCGTGTGTGTGAGACTGAAGGGGGAGGCGCGCGTGTGAGACTGAAGGGGGAGGCGCGCGTGTGAGACTGAAGGGGGAGGCGCGCGTGTGAGACTGAAGGGGGAGGCGCGCGTGTGAGACTGAAGGGGGAGGCGCGCGTGTGAGACTGAAGGGGGAGGCGCGCGTGTGAGACTGAAGGGGGAGGCGCGCGTGTGAGAAACTGAATGGGGAGGCGCGCGTGTGAGAGACTGAAGGGGGAGGCGCGCGTGTGAGAGACTGAAGGGGGAGGCGCGCGTGTGAGAGACTGAAGGGGGAGGCGCGCGTGTGAGACTGAAGGGGGAGGCGCGCGCGTGTGTGAGACTGAAGGGGGAGGCGCGCGTGTGAGACTGAAGGGGGAGGCGCGCGCGCGTGTGTGAGACTGAAGGGGGAGGCGCACGCGTGTGTGAGACTGAAGGGGGAGGCGCGCGCGTGTGTGAGACTGAAGGGGGAGGCGCGCGTGTGAGACTGAAGGGGGAGGCGCGCGTGTGAGAAACTGAATGGGGAGGCGCGCGTGTGAGAGACTGAAGGGGGAGGCGCGCGTGTGAGAGACTGAAGGGGGAGGCGCGCGTGTGAGAGACTGAAGGGGGAGGCGCGCGTGTGAGACTGAAGGGGGAGGCGCGCGCGTGTGTGAGACTGAAGGGGGAGGCGCGCGTGTGAGACTGAAGGGGGAGGCGCGCGCGCGTGTGTGAGACTGAAGGGGGAGGCGCACGCGTGTGTGAGACTGAAGGGGGAGGCGCGCGCGTGTGTGAGACTGAAGGGGGAGGCGCGCGCACGCTTGTGAGACTGAAGGGGGAGGCGCGCGCACGCGTGTGAGACTGAAGGGGGAGGCGCGCGCACGCGTGTGAGACTGAAGGGGGAGGCGCGCGCACGCGTGTTAGACTGAAGGGGGAGGCGCGCGTGTGAGAAACTGAATGGGGAGGCGCGCGTGTGAGAGACTGAAGGGGGAGGCGCGCGTGTGAGAGACTGAAGGGGGAGGCGCGCGTGTGTGAGACTGAAGGGGGAGGCGTGCGCGTGTGTGAGACTGAAGGGGGAGGCGCGCGCGTGTGTGAGACTGAAGGGGGAGGCGCGCGCGCGTGTGAGACTGAAGGGGGAGGCGCGCGCGTGTGAGACTGAAGGGGGAGGCGCGCGCGCGTGTGAGACTGAAGGGGGAGGCGCGCGCACGCTTGTGAGACTGAAGGGGGAGGCGCGCGTGTGAGACTGAAGGGGGAGGCGCGCGCGTGTGTGAGACTGAAGGGGGAGGCGCGCGCGTGTGTGAGACTGAAGGGGGAGGCGCACGCGTGTGTGAGACTGAAGGGGGAGGCGCGCGCGCGTGTGAGACTGAAGGGGGAGGCGCGCGTGTGAGACTGAAGGGGGAGGCGCGCGCGTGTGTGAGACTGAAGGGGGAGGCGCGCGCGTGTGTGAGACTGAAGGGGGAGGCGCGCGCGTGTGTGAGACTGAAGGGGGAGGCGCACGCGCGTGTGAGACTGAAGGGGGAGGCGCGCGCGCGTGTGAGACTGAAGGGGGAGGCGCGCGCGCGTGTGAGACTGAAGGGGGAGGCGCGCGCGCGTGTGAGACTGAAGGGGGAGGCGCGCGCACGCTTGTGAGACTGAAGGGGGAGGCGCGCGCACGCGTGTGAGACTGAAGGGGGAGGCGCGCGCACGCGTGTGAGACTGAAGGGGGAGGCGCGCGCACGCGTGTGAGACTGAAGGGGGAGGCGCGTGCACACGTGTGAGACTGAAGGGGGAGGCGCGCGCACGCGTGTGTATGGGAGACTGAGGGGGGAGGCGTGAGACAGACTATGGGGGGGCGGGAGGTATGTGAGACAGAGAGAGACTGAGGGTGAGACTGCACATAGGAGAGTGAGGCTGACTGGAGGAGGTGAGAGAGGCAGACCAAGAGAGAAAAAGAGGTGGGAGTGAGACCCAGGGAGGAGGTGTGAGCGAGAGACGGGAGAGACAGAAGGCCTGTGAAGTGAGAGAGGAAGGAGGTAAGGGAGAGACAGAGACCACCAGGGCTTGCGCAGGAGGTGAGATGCAGAGACTCCCAGCTGCTCTGCAGAGGAGACTGGAGGTGAGAGGCAGTGAGACAACCAGCTCTGCTGGAGGCACAGAGAGGGAGTTAAGGGAGAGAGAGACCTCTGCCAGAGAGAGAGAGCAAGGGAGAGGGGGGTGAGGGTAAGTGGGACAGAGGGGAGGGGGGAGGAGTGTAATCGAGGCAGGGGGTGAGAGTTGGTGCAGTAGAGACACACCAAACCTACTTCCATAAAGATCTCGAACCCTGCCTTCCACCCAACAACACCCAAGGCAGATATCCCCTGTGAGACAGACACCCCCTGTGAGACAGACACCTCTGGACAGTCTCTCTCTCTCCCTAGTCTGGAGTGAACCGGCCCCTGCACCGTCTCACGGACCCATCGCCGCGGTCGGAAAGTCTCGGTTCAACCGGGAGGACAGAGTCTAAATGTTGCCGGAAGGGAGGTAAGGGACAGCTGACCCCAAGTCGCACCGCGCCCCCACACCCACACACTAATATTTCTGTGCAGGTGCCGTGCCTGCTGTAATAACGCAGCTAATGTCTGGCCATGAATATGTCCGGCACCCCTGTCGCCTCACTAGTTCCTTATCTTACTAATTCAGTAACGCATGCGCATGGGTGGCACTATATCAATAGAAATATACATACCTTTTAGGGGCGCAGACTGGGGGGCGCGGCAGTTAGAGGTCCCGTGCTCTTCCCCCAACGCATTTAAATGAAATGCCGGGGGGACCGCGTGAGGTCTCTGTAAATTCCCATAGCTTGGCTTCCAGCGATGCGTCGCCATGGCAACGTGATGCCGCATGACCCCCGCGGCGGAGCCAAGGTAAAGAGGGGGGGGGGAGAGCAGGCAGGGGGTGCAGGGGAACAATTTGGGCACCCCTGCCATACAGCATAAGTGAACATGCAATGTGAAATGCAGGAGCAATGTATTGTGCTAATTGCAGCCAGCGGTTAAGCAATGGGAGAGCTTGTGTCTAAACTACAGAGACTCGTTTGGCTAAATAAATGCATTTCCCCACGTTGCTCTATCTGCTGGCAATACCCAGCCCAATTCCTAATCGTTTATCGTAACAATTAGATTGCAAGCTCTGCGGGGCAGGGAATCCTTTTTTAAGGCCTCGGACATGGTCAAAAAGACCGCGCTGAGGGGAAACATTATCCCTATCAGCGCGGCTTTAGACGGCGCTTCCGCAGGCGTGCGGAATTTCAGCCAACAGACCAATTTTAGATTTCCCGCTGAGGGAAGCGCAGGGCCGGTCACGTGACTGCCAGAAGCCAATGGCAGTCCGTGACGTCGGCGCCATGACGTGGCGCGCTAGCTCCGCCTCCCACCCGGCACATGAGCGTCAGCGCTGCCCAGTGCCGCTCCCTGCACCATGTCCCAGGCCTAATGCTGATTTTATGTCTGAAGCGCTTATTCCCATTTTGTGTTCTTTATATAATGTGGAGTATTACTGCAGTGACGCGCTATGTACATTAATGGCGCTATATAAATAAAGACATACAGCAGGGCCCCGGGCATACGGCGGGTTCTGTTCTAAGGGCCCGCCGTATAGTGAAAACCGCCGGAAAGCGGAACCGGCAATTTCCCCCTTGTACGCATGCGTGACCTCCGTTTGGCGTGCGCAACTTACGTTCTGCGCATGCGGCAACAGCCGGTTCTGCGCATGCGCGACCTCTGAGCAGACATGGCGGCCCCTTCTCGGTGCCGCCGTATCAGCGGATCGCCGAGAAGCGGGGGCTTGCTGTACATACATAATGTGGTGATCATTATATGCAGTTTCTTGTTGAAGTCCAGAAAAAGGCGCCTGAGCTCCCTATAAAATTAGCACCAATTAGACTAGTGGCCACGATTGCCCTAATTATAATCGGCAACCTTCCCCTCTTCATTTCGAGCATGCCTCCTGTGATACTTTGTACAAGTGTAGGAAATCGTTGGTGAATCACCACCCATAATGTGCAAAGCCTGTAGTGTGCCTATTTATAAAACGTGTTACCCGGAAGTAATACATTGCGTTACCGCTCGTTTTCAGGTTATGATTCCAAATACATAGTTACAGTAAGCAAGGCCCCGAGAAGGGGGCCGCCATTTCCACGCATGCGCAGAACGGGCCGGTCCGGTGTCGCGCTTGCGCAGAATGGAGGGTTTTGCCGATGTTGCGCATGCGTAGAATGGCGCATTGCCGGTCTGCGCATGAGCACATAGCGAAAATCGCCGGTTCCGCTTTCCGGCGATTTTCGCTTTGCGGCGGGTCCTTTCAACGGAACCCGCTGCATGACTGGGTCCCTGCTGTTCACATATGGATATCTTTATTTATATAGTGAACACAGCTGTACTTGGCGCTTTACAAGAGAGAGACAACACAGTGCAGGGAATTCTAATACAATAAGTGCAACAGATACGATTAGGCAATAAGAAAAGAAATCCCTGCCCCGGAGAGCTTACAATCTAAGTGAAAAGCACTGTGATTAATTTATTATCTGGTATATACGGTGTGTTTTAGGTTAAAGCTGCAGTTCAGTCTTTTTTTTTTTATTTTATTTATTTTTTTTATTCAGTAGTTTCATGTGGGCAATCTCTAATTACCTAAAGAACTGTATAGCTGCCGGTCAATTCGTTCTCCATGTATTGATAGGCGAAATTTGGTGACATAATTAGTGAAGGGATCTGTTTTTCTTCTGCTTCTGTCTCTCAGTGGAAGCTCATGAATATTCATGAGCACTCCTGCACTGACATGTGCTAGAGGGAGGGCAGGGCTGACAAAGGGGTGTGCCAGGGCTTGTGACAGGACATGAAGGGGCAGCGCCTTAGCAAATGGCTGTTAAAATAGAATACAAGAAAATTGGTCTTTCAAAGTTGTTTTTTTTAAAACAGAAAATGCTAAAAGTATTTTTTCTTACTACAGAACTGATTTATTAAAAAAAACCCCACATGCAGGATTCTGACTGAACTGCAGCTTTAAGTGGAATGTGGTTTTGAAATATAGATCGATAAACCGTTTGTAAAAATTTGAGGCTGTTGAGATTCTTTGCAAGATTCTGCTGAAGGACGCGTGAATGTACCCGGGTCCGAACCGGTTCCGGCAATAGAACAAACCGAAAGCGCTTAAACCACTTTGGTTTTTCAAAATTAGTCATTTTATTTCACATAGCGCTTTTCTCCCAATGGGACTCACAGCACATCACAATGACAGCGTACAGACACAGCCCCTGCCCCGCAGAGCTTACAATCTATGTGTTTGGTGCCTGAGGCACAGGGAGATAAAGTGACTCGCCCAAGGTCACAAGGAGCAGACACCGGGAATTGAACCAGGTTAATTAATGCTGAATTGTATACAGTAATTAAAACTTAAAATGTAATAAAGTAAAAGCATTTTTAAAGAGCGGTACCACGGGAAGGAGCGGTGTAAACCGCGCAAGATCAAATACAAACGAGCAAAGAGAATTTTGGTTGGGGAAGTCGGGCCGGGGCCATGGTACAAAATACAGCGCTGAGCTGCGCTGAGCCAGGAAACTTGCATCCGGCATTTGTGGGGCTTTGGTAGACGCTCCCGCAGGTGTGCAGAGGCGTGTGGAATTGCAGACGACAAATCATTTAATTTTTCACGCGGAGGGCCAGTCACGTGACCGGCAAAAACCAGCTGACACTCCGTGACGTCGGCGCCGTGGCGCGCTAGCCCCGCCTCACAAGCGCGCTCGTTGACGCTCATGCCAGGACACACAAAAGCTCCTGCTTGAGCAGGAGAGCATGAGCGTCGGCGCTGCCCAGCGCTGTATTTTGTACCATGGCCCCGGCCTAACATTCCACCAGTTATTTTTGTACAGAAATACCTCCTCCCTTAGGCCAAGTCCCCGGTAGTGACTGCTGCACGCGCGCCTGGCGGGGCGTGCACAGCTTAAAACCGCAATCTGCGTTCTGTAGGGAGCGATAGGGGGTGTGTCCAACACGGAGGGGGGGCACAGCCCAGCAGCTCAAGGCACTGCGCTCCCATTGGTCCATTGCCCTCGTATTGGCTCCCAGCGCACCACGTGACCGCGTCGCCGCACGGGAACACAATGGTGGTGTCTCCCCTGCTGGCTGACGCGCCACCGCACTGCGTGAGCCAACACGCGGGAAGACGCTGGGGCCTGCCTGGCTGAGGTTAGTGACTGGTGTGCGTGTCACCGGGGACCTCGCCTCAGTAATAGTATTTCTGTACAAAAATAACCAATATAGTGAAATAACTGGTGGAATTTTAGACTTTCCCAATCAAAATGTTCTTTTTTTACTTGATCTCCAGCTGCTTAAACCGCAACTTCACACGATACTGCTCTTTAAATATGCTTTTACTTGATTAAATGAAGTTTTAATGATACGATGGCTTAAATGTTAATGCAGAATTGTGTCTTGGAAGAGTGATTTGGAATATAAATAAAATAGCGGTTACAACTATATCATTTTGTGTTGGTTACTTAAAGCAGGGGTGTGCAAACCTTTCTGTTTACGCCCGCCCCCCTGTCAGCTCTCCCTCCCCTGCTTGCGCGCGTCCCCCCTTCCCGGCTCGGAGCTTCGGCGGCGTCATGTGACATCGCGTTGGTATGTGACAGCGCGGCGTCATGACAGCGCGCCACAGAAGAGGCAGCTGAGACTCTTGGCCTTAGAGGCCTTGCGCTTACCTGGCATTTAATTTAAATGCCTTTGGGGGAGAGCACGGGGCCTCTGTAACCGCCGTTGCGCCCCCCCCCCCCCCCAGAAAATCTCACGCTCACCCCTCTCCCCCAGTGCGTACCACTGACTTAAAGGATGTTGGAGTCCCAATGTTTTCTGTCCTCTCTGAATGAATTGCCATTGAGAAATGTCATAGGAACTTCAAGTATATAGTGGGGTTAGTCTCCTGCAATGTTAAGAAGCTTTGATCTCTCTTTCAAGCTGAGCGTGAATGAACCTTTTTTAGGGCAGGGGTAACCTCATTTAATAAGGTCGTATCCGTCACCCCAATATGACCTTGGTTTTATTTGTGTGTCAAAAGGCCATAGAAAGAAACAATATTACTGTGTAAACCGGCTCTGAAGGACCTTCCTGCTTCTATTCTGGCCACATTGAGATTAAATCCGAACGGTCATTGATTTTGCTGGTCCCTTGCGCCAGGGGGCTCAAGAACTCCCCCCCTCCCCCCCCCCAACAGGTCAAGTTTTCAGGATATCCCAGCTTCAGCACAGGTGGCTCAATCAGAGGCTGTCTTCACTGAGCCACTGATTGAGTCAGCTGTGCTGAAGCAGGGATATCTTGAAAACCTGACCTGTTAGGGAGGACTGGACTTGAGCCCCCCTGCCTTGGTCAACAACGGTGCTTTTGAGACACATGCAAATATAGATGAGTACAGTGGGAAGAGGTCTCCTTGTGTTTTTACACACGCCTGTGTGAGTTTTTGGTGGATTCTCTTTTTCATCGAGTCCCTAGAATTGAATGCAGTAAAAATACAGCGAACGGCTGGCAGAGGGAGCCTGCTGGTGTGTGCCGCAGGGATGCTGCGGTTAGATAACACAGCGGCCTCCGTGTGCACAACTAGTTACTGTCTGTTTTGATCTGTAACCGTTTTGCTGCCAGTAGGCCGAGTTCAGGGTGGGTGCTGCGTCCGTGCGCGCCTCCACCGCGTGCTCCTGCAGCCCAGCCATCTGTGCCTCGGCTGCAGGAGTTGGGTCGCTGCGTTTGGGGGCGGGGGCGTGGCGAACGTGTCACAGAGCTGGTTCGCTGAACCAGCTCACGTGACGCGACTGCAGCCCGAAATATCATTTTGGGTTGTAGCGGCAAAAAAGTAGCAGCGTCAACGCTGCACTTTGCCGCTGGTGGAGTTTTAAGTTTGAAACCTCCCACCGAACAACCCTAAATTGCGACGGACGGACGCGCGCATGTCGCGTAGCATCCACCCTGAACTCGGCTTAAGGCTAGCAGAGGGGATAACGGCTGATTCTGGGGTAGCAATTGTTAGGTCGGTCTTTGGGGATTTATTCACTTTTTAAAAAAATGGCTTCTGATTCCAGGCAGAAAAGTAATGCTGTGTGTAACCCCTTAGTCACGAGTTCGCAACTGCAGTCCTCAAGATCCCCCCCCCCACCCACCAGGTCAGGTTTTCATGATATCCCTGCTTCAGCACAGGTGAGCCACTGATTGAGCCACCTGTGCTGAAGCAGGGATAAACAAGAGTCCATGCAGTGCGGAGAAGCACAGACCGGGAGGTCCGTACAGCGTGCACTCGGTGCTGGCATAATATTTGGATGTCTATCCATTAAATTGATTTATAGAATTATAACTACACACACCATTACATTGGGACCTGCTATTCTGGGCGACCCCATCAGTGATTTGCCTCATCGATACAGATGGGGTCTTTCCCACACATCCAAATATTATGCCAGCACCGAGTGCACGCTATACGGACCTCCCGGTCTGGGCTTCTCCGCACTGCCGGTCTGGACTCCTTTTTGGTGCACCTGCTCGCATTATTGACCACCGGTCATTCTAGGTAGAGTGGGTATCCTGTTGTGTTTGTCCTGAAGCAGGGATATCATGCAAACCAGACCGGTTGGGGGGAGAGGGAGTTCTTGAGGACTGGCGCTCTGTCATAAGCGCTTCTGCAGCGAGTTTCTGACCCAAGGGGTTAATTTACTACTTTTAAAGGAACTGTTCATGGTTATCGCTTTATATATTCTAATACCCCCTTGGTGGGATAAGCATGAATGTGTGAAGCTGCCAAATCGCTGTTGGGGAAGACGCACAGCGCACATCGCACATTGTATATCCCCGTAGAGGTAAAAAGTATACAATCGGTTAGTTTTGTGCTTTTGCGCTTCGGAAACTATTAGGAATCCCTGGGCGGGGGTTTGTCATCCCTCCAAACGAAGCCTGATGTCCGAGTTAACATTAGCAGCGTTTTAACGGTTCCCTGGCGGGTTTATCTGGGCGCTTGTACATTTCGGAAGTTATAAAGCAGGTTTTGTGTTTTGCTGAAGAAGTGTCTGTGCGAGTGGCAATTATGGCGCGAGTGGCAATTATGGCGCGAGTGGCAATTATGGCGCGAGTGGCAATTATGGCGCGAGTGGCAATTATGGCGCGAGTGGCAATTATGGCGCGAGTGGCAATTATGGCGCGAGTGGCAATTATGGCGCGAGTGGCAATTATGGCGCGAGTGGCAATTATGGCGCGAGTGGCAATTATGGCGCGAGTGGCAATTATGGCGCGAGTGGCAATTATGGCGCGAGTGGCAATTATGGCGCGAGTGGCAATTATGGCGCGAGTGGCAATTATGGCGCGAGTGGCAATTATGGCGCGAGTGGCAATTACTGCTCTGTTTGGCTATATCAGAATAATGAAGCTTGGTCTAAATCCGCATTCCCAACCTTTTGTAAACACTGCACCCCGTGCTAGAACATTTCAATTCTCTCCCCCCCCCTCCTCCTCCTCCTCGCTCTATTTCTCCCCCCTCCCTCCTCTCTGACTTGATTTCCACCCCTCCCATCTCCTCTGGCTCTATTTCTCCCCTTCTCTCTGACTCTTCTCCCTCCCCCCCCCATTCTCTCTGACTCTTCTCCCCCCCTTCTCTCTGACTCTTCCCCCCCCTTCTCTCTGACTCTTCCCCCCCCTTCTCTCTGACACTTCCCCCCCCCCTTCTCTCTGACTCTTCTCCCCCCCTTCTCTCTGACTCTTCTCCCCCCCCTTCTCTCTGACTCTTCTCCCCCCCCTTCTCTCTGACTCTTCTCCCCCCCCTTCTCTCTGACTCTTCTCCCCCCCCCTTCTCTCTGACTCTTCTCCCCCCCCTTCTCTCTGACTCTTCTCCCCCCCCTTCTCTCTGACTCTTCCCCCCCTTCTCTCTGACTCTTCTCCCCCCCCCCTTCTCTCTGACTCTTTCCCCCCTTCTCTCTGACTCTTTCCCCCCTTCTCTCTGACTCTTTCCCCCCTCCACTCTGACTCTTTCCCCCCTCCACTCTGACTCTTTCCCCCCTCCACTCTGACTCTTTCCCCCCTCCACTCTGACTCTTTCCCCCCCTCCACTCTGACTCTTTCCCCCCCTCCACTCTGACTCTTTCCCCCCCTCCACTCTGACTCTCCCCCCCCTCCTCTCTGACTCTCCCCCCCCCTCCTCTCTGACTCTCCCCCCCCCTCCTCTCTGACTCTCCCCCCCCTCCTCTCTGACTCTCCCCCCCCCTCCTCTCTGACTCTCCCCCCCCCTCCTCTCTGACTCTCCCCCCCCTCCTCTCTGACTCTCCCCCCCCTCCTCTCTGACTCTCCCCCCACTCCTCTCTGACTCTCCCCCCCTCCTCTCTGACTCTCCCCCCCTCCTCTCTGACTCTCCCCCCTCCTCTCTGACTCTCCCCCCCTCCTCTCTGACCCTTCCCCCCCCTCCTCTCTGACTCCCCCCCTCCTCTCTGACTCTATTCCCCCCCCCCCTCCTCCTCTCTGACTCTATTCACCCCCCCCCCCCCCCATTAATAGCATCATTCTTTGTGAGTGACTTTCCCAGTGGGAGTGCAGCAGTTAATAAGTATAACCCCTTGATCCCAGAGGGGGATACAGTGGAGCTGTTCCCATGCACTCTTTGTTCCTGCTGTGCCCGGGATTTCTGCCTGCTTCAGGAATCCGGAGCTGGTCCAACCGGTTCTGGAAGGGTGCGCTTTAAAAGGCTGTAGTGGCCTTAATCAGGGGCGACCAACTCCAGTCCTCAAGGGCCACCAACAGGTCAGGTTTTCAGGATATCCCTGCTTCAGCACAGGTGGCTGTCATGGACTGAGCCACCTGTGCTGAAGCAGGGGTATCTGGAAAAACCTGCCTTTTTGAGGACTAGAGTGGGCCACCTCTGGCTACATGTTTCTGTGATATAGAGCAGTGTTTCCCATGCCCGGTGCCTTGTTACCCGGGAGTGTCTCAGATTGGGCTCCCGAGGGATTCTCAGCGGGATCATGCATTCGCTTTCCATTTTTTTAATGTATTGCAAATGATATTTTATTAGCAATAATAGAAGAGGGATTTGCAGTTGTATGGTCATTAAGCTAACCGTTATTCTGAACACAAGCGTAAATGTATTATTGGGTAATGAGGATGTGTGTGCGTTTCTGACCCGTACGTAACGATGCACAGTTGGTTAGATGCCTTGGCAAACGTATCTTTTAGAGAAGAGAAGGTTGGTAAAATGCTGTTGCAGAATATTCTTCTCGAAGGACCGTTTTATCCTCTGTTTTTAATCTCGTACAGAAGCAAAGGAGAATAAAACCTTTGCGTTGGATATTTAAACAAAATGTCTCCATGCACCATGTAAAAACGTGTGTGTGTGCGTGCGCGTGTGTTCACCGGTCTCGCTGTCGAGTCAGGTGGTATTTCTATTTTAGTTCCTTTTTGTCACCACGACTGGCATATGAGATGAAATTATCTCCTACTTATAAGGGTGTCCAAGTCCTGTCCTCAAGGGCCACCGAAATAGAAAACTAATTCCAAACTATCCCTATTCCTCAGGGGCCACCAACAGATCAGGTTGTCAGGATATCCCCTGCTTCAGCACAGGAGGCTCCGTTGAAGACCAAGCCACTGATTGAGCCGCCTGTGCTGAAGCAGGGCTATCCTGACCACCTGACCTGTTGGTGGCCCTTGAGGACTGAAGTTGGCTACCCGTGTACCTACAACATACTGTAAGGCACTTTGCTTACTGCTACAGATCCTTACATTGTATCTGCTGACTAATGGGTTAACTCGGACTCAACACCGGGCATGTTTTTGACTGTTGTGTTATCCTTGTTGCCTGTATCACCGTGTAATGTCTTATTTATTGGAAAAGTGGGTGGGAGACCTCAGGACTGAGCATCAGAAAGGGAGGAGCAGTTGTTAAACGGTCTCGGCTGTGCGGGGGAAGTGAGCGAGGAGATGTTGGGTGAGGACATGATGATGTAATGCTGGGGTAATTGGTGTAGGGCCCAGGCAGACACGGCCTCCTCCCTCCAGTCCTGAGATGTTGGGTGAGGACATGATGATGTAATGCTGGGGTAATTGGTGTAGGGCCCAGGCAGACACGGCCTCCTCCCTCCAGTCCTGAGATGTTGGGTGAGGACATGAAGATGTAATGCTGGGGTAATTGGTGTAGGGCCCAGGCAGACACGGCCTCCTCCCTCCAGTCCTGAGATGTTGGGTGAGGACATGATGATGTAATGCTGGGGTAATTGGTGTAGGGCCCAGGCAGACACGGCCTCCTCCCCCCAGTCCTGAGATGTTGGGTGAGGACATGATGTTGTAATGCTGGGGTAATTGGTGTAGGGCCCAGGCAGACACGGCCTCCTCCCTCCAGTCCTGAGATGTTGGGTGAGGACATGATGATGTAATGCTGGGGTAATTGGTGTAGGGCCCAGGCAGACACGGCCTCCTCCCTCCAGTCCTGAGATGTTGAGCAGATAGAATGGACTATTCCCAGTAATGGGCTCAGGACACTGGTATGACGTTGAGGATGCCGGTTGCGTAGCTTCACTCCAGCGGTCTAGGACATTTGGTCACGGCCTTTTTGCAGGAAGTGACCTCACTGCAGCGACACTCGGCTGCCAGCCGCTTCGACGCCAAGGTAAATCCTTAACCCTTACCCTGAAACCCCCTAATCTTAACCCCCTAATACTAACACTACTCCATACCCTAAACCTTAACCCCCACGCGCCCCCCCTTCTTAGCCCCCGCGCGCCCCCCCTTCTTAGCCCCCGCGCGCCCCCCCTTCTTAGCCCCAGCGCGCCCCCCCTTCTTAGCCCCCGCGCGCCCCCCTTCTTAGCCCCCGCGCGCCCCCCCTTCTTAGCCCCCGCGCGCCCCCCCTTCTTAGCCCCCGCGCGCCCCCCCTTCTTAGCCCCCGCGCGCCCCCCCTTCTTAGCCCCCGCGCGCCCCCCCTTCTTAGCCCCCGCGCGCCCCCCCTTCTTAGCCCCCGCGCACCCCCCCCCCCTTCTTAGCCCCCGCGCACCCCCCCCTTCTTAGCCCCCACGCGCCCCCCCCTTCTTGGCCCTCGCGCGCCCCCCCCTTCTTGGCCCTCGCGCGCCCCCCCTTCTTAGCTCCAGCGCGCCCCCGCTTACGTTAACCCCCTATCCTTCAACTTACCTTATCGTAGAAGCGGTGAGCGGCGGAGGGTCAATCTGAAGCCAAACGCTGGCAGGGGACTGCGGCAGCCAAATGTCCTATTCTACACCCCAGTGCCTCCTGCAGTTCTGTGTATTCCTTGGCTTAGAAGGCAGTTTGTATTTTCCGCGGTGTTGGAGGGTTCTGCGCAGGATTGCACGAGCGTCCGCGGGACACCGATGGCCAACTCAATAAGAGCTAACCTCCTGCGCACTTTGCTTCCCAGGAAGAGGCGGCGGACCTACAATGAAGACTGTCAGATCCCACAGTCCAAGAGGAGCACCAGGAGCTCCGTACTCCAGGAGTGGGACACGGAGGTGAGCCGCGCACGTCCACTGTGTCACACACCGGGCCATGACGCCGTTGTTTCGTCATCCGTAAGCATTCATATTTGTAGCAGGGGCCCTTCTTCCCTTTGGGATCCCAGTGTCATCTTAAGGCAGGGGTTCTCCACTCCAGTCCTCAAGACCCACCCCCCCTCCCCACAGGTCAGCTTTTCAGAATATCCCTGCTTCAGCACAGGTGGCTCAGTCTTTGACTTGAGGACTGGAGTGGAGAACCCCCTGGGTTAGGCTTTGGTCCCGCTGCGGGCGGCCGCGTGCGCGTTCCTCACCTGCAGGCGTTTCCTCCCGAGCCGGTCAAAGTCCCCCCTCGCAGCACGGCTCACTACGCGCTGTGACGCGTCAGCCGCCAGGGGATGCAAGAGAATTGCGATCCTGAGCGGTGACGCGTCACGCGCTGCGCTGGTGAGCCTATCGGCGGCGGGGGCTGGAGCTGTCAACCTCAAAGGTAAGGTGTGTGTGTGTGTATCAGCTGCGTGTGTGTATCAGCTGCGTGTGTGTATCAGCTGCGTGTGTGTATCAGCTGCGTGTGTGTGTATCAGCTGCGTGTGTGTGTCAGCTGCGTGTGTGTGTCAGCTGCGTGTGTGTGTATCAGCTGCGTGTGTGTGTCAGCTGCGTGTGTGTGTCAGCTGCGTGTGTGTGTCAGCTGCGTGTGTGTGTCAGCTGCGTGTGTGTGTCAGCTGCGTGTGTGTGTATCAGCTGCGTGTGTGTATCAGCTGCGTGTGTGTATCAGCTGCGTGTGTGTATCAGCTGCGTGTGTGTGTATCAGCTGCGTGTGTGTGTCAGCTGCGTGTGTGTGTCAGCTGCGTGTGTGTGTCAGCTGCGTGTGTGTGTCAGCTGCGTGTGTGTGTCAGCTGCGTGTGTGTGTCAGCTGCGTGTGTGTGTGTCGGCTGCGTGTGTGTGTGTCGGCTGCGTGTGTGTGTGTCGGCTGCGTGTGTGTGTGTCGGCTGCGTGTGTGTGTGTCGGCTGCGTGTGTGTGTGTCGGCTGCGTGTGTGTGTCGGCTGCGTGTGTGTGTGTCGGCTGCGTGTGTGTGTGTCGGCTGCGTGTGTGTGTCGGCTGCCTGCGTGCGTGTGTCGGCTGCGTGCGTGCGTGTGTCGGCTGCCTGCGTGCGTGTGTCGGCTGCGTGCGTGCGTGTGTCGGCTGCGTGCGTGCGTGTGTCGGCTGCGTGTGCGTGTCAGCTGCGTGTGTGTGTGTCAGCTGCGTGTGTGTGTGTCAGCTGCGTGTGTGTGTGTCAGCTGCGTGTGTGTGTCAGCTGCGTGTGTGTGTGTCAGCTGCGTGTGTGTGTGTCAGCTGCGTGTGTGTGTGTCGGCTGCCTGCGTGCGTGTGTCGGCTGCCTGCGTGCGTGTGTCGGCTGCCTGCGTGCGTGTGTCGGCTGCGTGCGTGCGTGTGTCGGCTGCCTGCGTGCGTGTGTCGGCTGCGTGTGTGTGTGTCGGCTGCCTGCGTGCGTGTGTCGGCTGCCTGCGTGCGTGTGTCGGCTGCCTGCGTGCGTGTGTCGGCTGCCTGCGTGCGTGTGTCGGCTGCCTGCGTGCGTGTGTCGGCTGCGTGTGCGTGTCAGCTGCGTGTGTGTGTGTCAGCTGCGTGTGTGTGTGTCAGCTGCGTGTGTGTGTGTCAGCTGCGTGTGTGTGTCAGCTGCGTGTGTGTGTGTCAGCTGCGTGTGTGTGTGTCAGCTGCGTGTGTGTGTGTCAGCTGCGTGCGTGCGTGTGTCGGCTGCGTGCGTGCGTGTGTCGGCTGCGTGCGTGCGTGTGTCGGCTGCGTGCGTGCGTGTGTGTCAGCTGCGTGCGTGTCAGGTGCGTGCGTGTCAGGTGCGTGTATGTGTCAGCTGCGTGCGTGTATGTGTGTGTGTGTGTCAGCTGCGTGCGTGTGTGTGTGTGTGTGTGTCTCTCAGCTGTGTGTGTGTGTGTGTCTCTCAGCTGTGTGTGTGTGTCTCTCAGCTGTGTGTGTGTGTCTCTCAGCTGTGTGTGTGTGTCTCTCAGCTGTGTGTGTGTGTCTCAGCTGTGTGTGTGTCTCAGCTGTGTGTGTGTCTCTCTCAGCTGTGTGTGTGTCTCTCTCAGCTGTGTGTGTCTCTCTCAGCTGTGTGTGTGTCTCTCTCAGCTGTGTGTGTGTGTGTGTCTCTCTCAGCTGTGTGTGTGTCTCTCAGCTGTGTGTGTGTGTCTGTCTGTCTCAGCTGTGTGTGTGTGTCTGTCTGTCTCAGCTGTGTGTGTGTGTCTGTCTGTCTCAGCTGTGTGTGTGTGTCTGTCTGTCTCAGCTGTGTGTGTGTGTCTCTCAGCTTTGTGTGTGTGTGTCTCTCTCAGCTTTGTGTGTGTGTGTGTCTTTCAGCCGGAAGTAGCACCCTCCTGCAGCCCGGGAGACCGACCCCCGCTGCAGCCATCCGCTGGGGGGGGGGGGGGGTGTATCGGACGGGAGCTGTGGAGGGGGGGGGGGGGGGGGTAGCACTCTGCTCAAACCACGCCGCTTCCGCTCCCTACAGACCGCAGAAAGCCTCAAGTGCCTCTCCACGCGCCGCCTGTCTGCAGTGCGGGCGCGTGGTCTGAGGCAGTGGGGCCTTAGGCTGAGGCCCCAGTACCTCCGCTGCACGCGCGCCCGCGAGACTGGCGGCGCGTGCTGCCGATTCCCCGGTCTGCAGGAAGAGACCGGGGGCGTGGCCATGACGTCACCCAGCAGGTTCGCCCTCATTGGCTGAACCGCCGAGGGGCGTGGCTTAGCGCTTCATCGCGAGTCCTGCTCTCAATTCTATTGAGAGCAGGCGCAGCTCTCGCCCCAGCGCTGCGGCCCCCCCTCGCAGCGGGCCCGGCGCCATTGAGGGGAGGGCTCTCGTCCCTGCGGGCGCTGCAATAGCCAGTGGGGACCAGGCCTTAAGGATCTTGGGGAAGCTTGCACAGAAATTAGATTGAAAAGACTGTGCCTCTATCTCTGTGTAGTCAGCTTTTATATAATAAAAATGATATTTTACTAAAAGGGGTTGGAAGTGTCCCTGCCCCTCACTCCCCCCCTTCACTCCTCCTCCCCCCCAGGGGCCAGAAAAAAACAACTTGCACTGAACCTTTTCGGTGTTTTTGGTTTTGTTTTCTCAGTCTACTGGCAGCGAGAGCAGCAACAGCACCGCCAGCCTCGACAGGAGCAGCGGGTCCGATAACCTCGCCCACCAGACCCCGGCCGGATCAGGGCCCGCCACCCCCCAGCCGGTCTCGGCTCCAGAGCAGTCGGCGCTCAACCGGGGCCCCTACGTCCACATCAACCAGATCCTGAAGGAGGCGCACTTCTGCAGTTTACAGCACCGCGGGTGCCCGTCTGCATGAGCAGCGAGACGTTCTCTGCCTTCTGTGAATGGACAGCACTGTGTACATGCCGTTATTACCGCCCAAAACATGTTTTTAAAAGCAATTGCACAATCTCTGCCTGCTGGCTTTCCAATCTGTGCTGAGATAGCAGGAGACCAGGTAATGATTTACTTGCGGTTTCAAAGGGGGTGCTAAAAGGCTTTTTTTTTTTTTTTTTTTTTTTTTTTTTTATTGCAATGGGGTTTTTGGGGGGGAACGAGGTGGAGTTGCAGTGAGAAGAAATGACCAGGCTAGAGTTTGGAAGAGGACTCTGAAGTCTCCTGTCTTCCTACTTTCTGTTTAGCCGCCTTTTATGTAGCGCAATCATTTTCCAGCAAGGTTTTTCTTTTTCTTTCTGTGTTTATTAGTTGTGAAGTTGAAATGAAATAGCGCTGTCTCTCACATATCCAAGGAAGCAGAACTCGCGCCATTTAGGGCCGGGCAACGCTGTATCAAACCGCCTTTTTTGCTTGACCCACTAGAGCTTCCTAAGCAAAGCTAATGTTGTTAGGCAAGCGACTGTCAGGGGGAGACTTGTTGCAGGAAAGAGGTTAAATAAATGCTTGATTGCACTTGAGACTGTATAAAAGGTTGTGAAACAGGTCACTGCAGGCCCCCGGTGAATGGGTGAAGCTAACCCAGCAGTACCACTCTCTGGGTATGTACTTTCATTGCCTGCACCTAACACACCCCTGATTTATACGCTCTCTAATCAGGGAGCTCTGCTACTAAAAGTGTTTCATTTTACTCCTGGACTTTCCGATGAAGGGAATCCCTGTTTAATTCCACAAGCGTTCTCGCAGGTGGGGGGTCTTCTGTGTGCGAGTTGTCTGACTGGAGGGTGCCTCCCTTATGAGAATCCCCCCAAACAAAGTAAGAGACCTCAACCCTATTAGCCAGGCCATAGTTAGCTCCATTCTCCAGGTCTTTCAACAGGTGAGATAACATTGGCTCAGTTATGGATAACCTGGACAAGAAGTTGTCCATTTGGCTAGTGGAAGGTGTGTTAGACACTTGAAGTGAAATAAGTGTGCGAGAGCCAAAAGGTAAATGCTGTATGAACATGTGAAATTGGTTGTTTTATGTAACACAACAACTATTCCACATCTGCTCTAATCAGAGCTACGAGAACAAGGTTTGGCCTGGGCAGCGGAAACTGGGATTGTTGCACAATAAAATTATTTAATTTGCTCAAAAATACAAGTTGTCGGTGTGTACATTATCAGAGAGGCTTGTAGGGGTGTCCTGGTGTCACTTGGTGATGCTGGAGAGCCAGCCCAGTTTGAAGAGTGATGGCGTCGGTGTGTCTTCCTCTTGCGTGGCCAGCTGTATGAACAAGGCGCCTGGTTTGAAGTTCTCCTCTCTTGCCCGTGAGACCATGGGAGGGACCTGTGTATACAAGAGAGGACCTCAATAGTCACACCACACTGTAACCTAGGGGTGGCTAACTCCATTACTCAAGACCCCCCAACAGGTCAGGTTAATGGATAGCCCAGCTTCAGCACAGGTGGATTGAAGGTCAGACTGAGCCACCTGTGCTGAAGCAGAGATCTCTTTTAAAACCTTACCTGTTGAGGGGGTGGGTCTTGGACTGAACGACCCCTGCTGTAACCCATTCTCGCCTCCTTACTGAAGCTCTGGCTGATCCCTCCCTAAGTGTTAGAGGGGCCTTCAACACATGTTGGAAGCCTCTCTGGCACCAAAGGGGTTAAACCCATTTAAGAAGCAATGCACAGCTAGTCCGCGTGTGTGTGTATATAGCAAAGCGGCCCCCTCCACCTCACAAAATAGGGAACGGGAAAAGCAAAGTATTTGATATCTACATAAGATGCCGTTAGAACCATCCCATATTGAAATGCAGGCCATATAGGAAGCAGTCTAAAGTTGCACATGTAAGCTGCATTCCCACAGGGACTAGCACCAGGAATACTGTAACATCAGCCACCCTGACACCCTTTTACACCCTTTGCTGGTACAGACTGATGCACATTTGTGGCAGCAAAGTATTAAGCAGCAGTGATCCGCGAATGGGAAAGATATTTGCAAATGATTTAGACCAGGGGTGGCCAACTCCGGTCCTCAAGAGCTAGCAACAGGTCAGGTTTTCAGGTCTTCGACTGCATCACCAGTGCTAAAGCAGGTATATCCTGTAAACCTGACCTGTTGGTAGCTCGGACTGGAGTTGGCCGCTCCAGACTCCACTATTAAAGAGTCTCTTGTTCCGTTTGGTGGGTTCCCGATATTCTCTCCCTGCGTTCATTTTTCTGCTACACAACAGGGTAAAAGACACACACACACACACACACACTGCAATGCACACCAGGAAAAGCTCACACGTCACACAGTGTAAATACCCAAACTCGGGACTCTATAGCAGGACCTCGCTGGGTAACCGCTAGAAGTAAATTGACATGAATTAAAACTTGACCGTCGCCAGAGATCTGGTGAGTTAGATAACAGTCTGACAATGACAAACCACATGCCTCGAACGGAGATCTTTCTAAATTATTCTGTTTCTCTTAAAATGAGTTTTCTAAATCTTATTAGGCATTCTATTCCTGTAAAGGACACTTCAAGAAAAATACAATTAGTTTTTTTAATGAGCTATCAATTGCAGCAATATGAAGTTAAAAGCAGCAATATGGTTTTTTTTTCCCCCCTTATTACAGGATTGAATTACAATTCTCGCATTTAAAGCTTTACCCTCTTCTGCCCCTCCTTACATCTCGGCCCTAATTTCTCGCTATGCACCATCCCGACTCTTGCGTTCTGCTCAAGGATGTCTTCTCTCCACCCCTTGTGTATCTAAAGCCCTCTCCGCCTTAAACCTCTCTCACTGACTGCCCCCCACCTCTGGAATGAACTTCCCATCAATACCCGACTAGCACCCTCTCTATCCACCTTTAAGACACACCTGCTTAAGGAAGCATATGAGTAGCTCCGTGGCTGATACTATACACCTCATACATAAACCCTGGCCCCCTGCAGGCGCACCAGAACACCTTCCTACTGTCGCATGTCTGAAGCACTTTGGTGCTTTCCCACTGTGGTACTTGTTATGTGTATTACTGCTGTGAAGCGCTCTTTACATGAATGGTGCTATATAAATAAAGATATACATACATAGAAGCAAGGTCTCTCCCTGGAGCTGAACTGTTACATTTCAGCTCTGGGTACCCCCTGCTCCGAGATACCTACCGCCGTAGCCGCCATTATGTTAGGCACACTATTTTCATGGCTACAGGAGATACGTACCCTGGAAGCAGGGGGTCCAAACACAGTTCGTCTCCAAAGAACCCCCTGCTTCAACCCTGTAATAAAAGAAACCTGCCTTGCTGCTTTAATAACAGTACTTTTAGAAATAGTGTTGATTTAAGGTTTACAGGGGTGCCCAACTCCAGTCAACACACCCCGATTGAGCCTCCTGTGCTGAAGCTGGGATATCCCCCACTTGAGGACTTGAACTGAGCACCCCTGTCTTAACATATGGCAACAGGACTAAGCTTAGCAGGCTCTAAATACATTGGGTCTATTTGTTAGAACAAGAGTATACCGACTCATCGTCCTTCATGTAACCGGGTTCTGCTCCTTTTACCTACCACAGTTTTGATGTCTTCCTTGGTTCTGCCCACGGACTTTGACTTCCGTGAGCTAGACATGCTGAGGGGGAGCAGGCCGAATCTTTAAAAGTACAAAGAACAGAAAAGAATTTAGTTTATCACTAGACATTTCCAAACTGACCATAGAAAGGCCAGTCCTCAACCCCCCCCAACAGGCCAGGTTTTCAGGATATCCCTGCTTCAGCGGCTCCGTCTTCCACCGAGCCACCTGTGCTGAAGCAGATCTCGGGAACTTCCAATAATGTCTCAAAGTCAATCCTAATGCTCGAATTTCTCCCGCGTTCAACGGGGCATACTAGAGAATGACATACAAAAAAAAATGAGCGCGTAGAAAGACGGGTACAAAATATATACACTTTATAACAAGTTAAACGTACACATTCATAAAAACCATAGTTGTATGTCGTCGTGTTACCACAAAAGCCCCAAAGCTGGGGGGCTCAACCCATGTCCTGGCGAACATTAAGAGGCTGCCACAGGGCTAATCACCGTGTCCTCGTGGGCACGGGAAAACGTCCGGCGTCTGACGTAAGCAACGCAATGACCTCACATACGCTTCATCAGGGGTGGGGGTGACGGGAGGGGGTAACCAGGCTATACAATAACGGTCAAGCCCGTTTTGGTTACCCCGGTTCCGTGTATAAGGGTCCAAGAGTTAGCTCTTGGCCCCAGTAACATTGCACCTTTCCCATGTACTGTTTGTAATAAAAGTATTTTTGGTGTTTTTCCCTTTCCGGGCGTGCAAGCGAGCAGGGATTGCTAGGATATGAGTTTCCGGGCGTGCCAGCGAGCAGGGATTGCTAGGGTATGAGTTTCCGGGCGTGCCAGCGAGCAGGGATTGCTGGGGTATGAGTTTCCGGGCGTGCCACCGAGCAGGGATTGCTGGGGGATGAGTTTCCGGGCGTGCCAGCGAGCAGGGATTGCTGGGGGATGAGTTTCCGGGCGTGCCAGCGAGCAGGGATTGCTGGGGTATGAGTTTCCGGGCGTGCCACCGAGCAGGGATTGCTGGGGTATGAGTTTCCGGGCGTGCCAGCGAGCAGGGATTGCTGGGGGATGAGTTTCCGGGCGTGCCAGCGAGCAGGGATTGCTGGGGGATGAGTTTCCGGGCGTGCCAGCGAGCAGGGATTGCTGGGGGATGAGTTTCCGGGCGTGCCAGCGAGCAGGGATTGCTAGGGTATGAGTTTCCGGGCGTGCCAGCGAGCAGGGATTGCTGGGGTATGAGTTTCCGGGCGTGCCAGCGAGCAGGGATTGCTAGGGTATGAGTTTCCGGGCGTGCCAGCGAGCAGGGATTGCTAGGGTATGAGTTTCCGGGCGTGCCAGCGAGCAGGGATTGCTAGGGTATGAGTTTCCGGGCGTGCCAGCGAGCAGGGATTGCTAGGGTATGAGTTTCCGGGCGTGCCAGCGAGCAGGGATTGCTAGGGTATGAGTTTCCGGGCGTGCCAGCGAGCAGGGATTGCTAGGGTATGAGTTTCCGGGCGTGCCAGCGAGCAGGGATTGCTAGGGTATGAGTTTCCGGGCGTGCCAGCGAGCAGGGATTGCTAGGGTATGAGTTTCCGGGCGTGCCAGCGAGCAGGGATTGCTAGGGTATGAGTTTCCGGGCGTGCCAGCGAGCAGGGATTGCTAGGGTATGAGTTTCCGGGCGTGCCAGCGAGCAGGGATTGCTAGGGTATGAGTTTCTGGGCGTGCCAGCGAGCAGGGATTGCTAGGGTATGAGTTTCCGGGCGTGCCAGCGAGCAGGGATTGCTAGGGTATGAGTTTCCGGGCGTGCCAGCGAGCAGGGATTGCTAGGGTATGAGTTTCCGGGCGTGCCAGCGAGCAGGGATTGCTAGGGTATGAGTTTCCGGGCGTGCCAGCGAGCAGGGATTGCTAGGGTATGAGTTTCCGGGCGTGCCAGCGAGCAGGGATTGCTAGGGTATGAGTTTCCGGGCATGCCAGCGAGCAGGGATTGCTGGGGGATGAGTTTCCGGGCGTGCCAGCGAGCAGGGATTGCTGGGGTATGAGTTTCCGGGCGTGCCAGCGAGCAGGGATTGCTAGGATATGAGTTTCCGGGCATGCCAGCGAGCAGGGATTGCTAGGGTATGAGTTTCCGGGCGTGCCAGCGAGCAGGGATTGCTAGGGTATGAGTTTCCGGGCGTGCCAGCGAGCAGGGATTGCTGGGGTATGAGTTTCCGGGCGTGCCAGCGAGCAGGGATTGCTAGGGTATGAGTTTCCGGGCGTGCCAGCGAGCAGGGATTGCTAGGGTATGAGTTTCCGGGCGTGCCAGCGAGCAGGGATTGCTGGGGGATGAGTTTCCGGGCGTGCCAGCGAGCAGGGATTGCTGGGGTATGAGTTTCCGGGCGTGCCAGCGAGCAGGGATTGCTAGGGTATGAGTTTCCGGGCGTGCCAGCGAGCAGGGATTGCTAGGGTATGAGTTTCCGGGCGTGCCAGCGAGCAGGGATTGCTAGGGTATGAGTTTAAAGGGGGGGTTTGCAGAGGAACCGTTGACAGAATGTGCCTAGGAGGTTGGGGTCCAGAGTTGGCAGTTCCCCTATAAATGTACCCGGGAATCATGCCTGATTCTCGGATACATGTAGGCACATTGTCCCGGCAATACCTCCCCTTGAAAACGCAAGCGCGACTCACCCCTAGGGAACCCTGCTTCAGCACAGCCCAGAAAAGAAGGATGAGGCACAAGGATAAATATGTATTTACATTCAGAACCGATGTCCAAACAGGCTGCCTGAGCTAACCCATAGGTGCCGGTAAGTCTGCTGGACATCAGAGTTCAAAGCAGCCAGAAGATGCCCAGAGGTGAGAACAGCATTTGGTCAGCGGGGAAAGGCGGAGTACTAGGTCTGGAGATCAATGGTCGTCCTCCGGGATGCCACTTGTTCTGCCAGACCTGGTGGAGCCTGCCCAGCGGGTGGCATTGAGATAGCCAGGGAGAGAGGTGGCAGGGAGAGAGGTGGCAGGCTTGCTTGTGCACATCTCTTGGCTGTTTTGGATTTCCCGCAGACCCGGCTTTTCTAGCCGGCTTGGCTCTGATTGGCTGCTTGGGAAATTCCCACGTGTTGATTGGCTTCTCAGTTTTGTGAATGAAACTGAATACTATAAGAATCGATGAGCCAATCGGATTCGTAGTCTCCGGTAGTAAGAACGCAGGCTTTTCAAAGTTGCTTCTGTGTGAATAGCAGAGCAACCGGCTTCGATTTTGAGCCTGAAAAGCCGCGCGCCACGGTCTAAGTCTAACTATTTATTCCGATTTGAGTACCAGGAGATTGGGAGTAACTCGCGCTCAGGAGGGACCAAGATCTCAGGAGGGAACGCAGCAGGGGCGTGTGGGACTTTCTGCCGATTTGGGTTCCAGGAGATTCCGGGCTGAGTCCCGGTCAGGGTAAAACTCTCCCAGGTGCAGGGCACTCTGGGAAAGTCTCGTTTCCAACCCCAGCCCCAAAGTAAGTGCGTCTTTTTGTCTGTATTTTGTGTGCGATTGTGTGCGATTGTGTGTGCAAGCGGATTTATGCCGAATAAATTACACTTTATTTCATTACCTTGTTTTGCTCAATGAATGATCCTGGTAAAAAAAAAAGGTGTAACTAACCTGGTCTCCCGTGACAGTGGGTCTACAGGACGCTGGTTGAGTCCAAAACATACAGAACCCCTATAAGCTCATAACACCCTGGTTGAGTCCAACAGCTTTGGGATTGCAGCCTCACCACCCAGCCCGAGGTGTGGGAGGGACTGTAACACCACATTGTACAGCTATGTTTTTATGAACGTAAGTTTTTGTACTTACTATTATTATATAAAGTGTATATTTATTTATTTTTACCGATTTCGTCTTTCTATGCGCTCATTTTTTTGTATGCGTGCATGACCCAGCGAGCGCTTGTTAGACGTAATTGGTGCCAATTTTTTATTAAAAAGGTGATCCCATGCACCGTAAGTAATATCACGCCGCCCACTCGTGGGACACACCACGTGGTTCCTTCCTGCACTTCAGGTGTTCCCATCGTTAACTGATTGCAGTGTCATTTAGAGTGGATGTTTTTGCTTTGTCTCTCTGCATGAGGAGACCGAGGCTGAGCTCAGACAGAAGGCGATAGTGTGCGCGCGCACGTCCGTCGCAATTTTGGGTTGTGCGGTGGGAGTTTTCAAACTGAAAACTCCACCGGCGGCAAAGTGCAGCGTTGTCGCTGCGACATTTTGCCGGCACAACCCAAATTGAAATTTGGGGCTACAGTCGCGTGACGCGAGCTGGTTTCGCCAATAAAGGCGAACCAGCTCCGTGATGCGTCGTTACACGCCCCCGAACGCCACGATCTGCCTCCTGCAGTTTGAGCACAGATCGCTGTGCTGCAGGAGCGAGCGGCGGGGGGCGCGGACGCTAGCAAGCTGCCGTAGCAGCCTGTCTGAGCGTGCCCTTGGAAGCCATTGGAGTGAATTAACTTCGGGTCAGATCTCTGTGCCCACCAAGGGAGAGTCTTGGCCCTGCCTTCCTCAGGGAGGTCTTACCGTATCTGACTGGCCGCCAGTGGGAGAACGTTGTGCGTTTCCTGCACTCCCAGTGAGGAACTTCTACTGGTGAACTGGTTTTCTGCTCCTGTCAGTAACCCGAACAAGACCTGGAAGGAAAACACTCGTTCAATGGGTCTCACATGGGGGGGGGGGGCACGAGTACTCGTTCAATGGGTCTCACATGGGGGGGGCGCATGAGTACTCGTTCAATGGGTCTCACATGGGGGGGTGGGCGAGTACTCGTTCAATGGGTCTCACATGGGGATGTGGGCGAGTACTCGTTCAATGGGTCTCACATGGGGGGGGCGCATGAGTACTCGTTCAATGGGTCTCACATGGGGGGGCGCATGAGTACTCGTTCAATGGGTCTCACATGGGGGGGTGGGCGAGTACTCGTTCAATGGGTCTCACATGGGGATGTGGGCGAGTACTCGTTCAATGGGTCTCACATGGGGGGGGGCACGAGTACTCGTTCAATGGGTCTCACATGGGGATGTGGGCGAGTACTCGTTCAATGGGTCTCACATGGGGGGGTGGGCGAGTACTCGTTCAATGGGTCTCACATGGGGGGGTGGGCGAGTACTCGATCAATGGGTCTCACATGGGGGGGTGGGCGAGTACTCGTTCAATGGGTCTCACATGGGGGGGTGGGCGAGTACTCGTTCAATGGGTCTCACATGGGGGGGTGGGCGAGTACTCGTTCAATGGGTCTCACATGGGGGGGGGCACGAGTACTCGTTCAATGGGTCTCACATGGGGGGGTGGGCAAGTACTCGTTCAATGGGTCTCACATGGGGGGGCGCATGAGTACTCATTCAATGGCTCTCACATGGGGGGTTAGGCGAGTACTCATTCAATAGGTCTCACGTAGGAATGGGTGAGTACTCGTTCAATGGGTCTCACATGGGGTGGGCGAGTACTTGGCCATATGCATAAGAGCTGAATCGAACTTCCTGGCCCCTGCTCTGGATGCTGTTCCTGCCCTGTGAACTTCGGCATTAAGCCCCTAAACTATCAATGCTGGAGAGCTCGTGGGTTGGAAAACCCTTTTGAAGGTCAAACAACGAATGCTGTACCTGAGCTTGAAAGGCCGTGTCTGAAAGGCAGCGGGGGTGGGGGGAGAAGAAACGCTCCCATTTCCTTACCCATGCAGGGATTACGCATACTCTTGGCTGCCTATGTACCGTGGAATAAAAGTGTGTTTTATCTTCTGCAAACTCACAGAGGTCCGTTGCGCCAGGCGGTTCAGACTTGCGTTGAGGTGTGGCGTAAAGACGTCCAGGTCGAACGGATCGATGCGAGTTTCCAGCTGGTCTGCCACTCGCTGAATTCTGAAACGCGAGCGTTACAATCACTGCGAGGAAACCCCGAGTAACGTTTCTACTCCGTGCAACAAAAGGAACTGAACGCCACTGTTACCCTGAAACACGCACCTGGAGTCCTGTTTGCTCTTGCTGCTCTTTGCGTCCTCGCCACGGGGACTGAGAATGAGGTTCATGTAGCGCAGGTCGAAAAGAAGCTGCAGGGACCTGGTCTGTGTCATCAGGGAGGCCACGTGTTTCTGCCACCAAAGGAAAAAAAGTATGCGTGTGTCGCAAAGACCGTAATAAGGAGTAAACTCTTAACAAGGCCTCGGTATAATGAGGTTAGAGAGCACAGTGCCGTGCAGACTGACCCATCTCTCACCTTGCCCAGCTCCTGCTGGCACAGCTTCTCGTATGCACCGACCACCTCATCCAGGCAACTCTTCAGCAGGTCCTGCAGGGTCACTCTGGGCAGGGCGTGGCCTCCCACGCGGTTCACCGCCTGGCACAGGTTGTACAGGAGCGACTGGGTGTACCAGGAGCACTACGCCGGGCACAGAGGAAACGCACGTTATATGAAAAAAAGGAGCGACACGGCAGCAAACTAACCATCTGGATAATCTGATTTAGGAGGAGAGGCGAGCCAAATTAGATTTATTTACATTACAAAAGAGGCGTCTAAGAGGAGCTATAAATATATACAAATATATTCGGGGACAGTACAAGGAGCTTTCAAAAGAACTATTCATCCCACGGGCAGTACAAAGGACTCGGGGGCATCCCTTAAGGTTGGAGGAAAGGAGATTTCACCAGCAACAAAGGAAAGGGTTCTTTACAGTAAGGGCAGTTACAATGTGGAATTCATTACCCATGGAGACTGGGATGGCAGATACAATAGATTTGTTCAAAAAAAGTTTGGACATCTTCTTAGAAAGGAAAGGTATACAGGGATATACCAAATAAGTAAACATGGGAAGGATGTTGATCCAGGGAGTAATCTGATTGCCAATTCTTCGAGTCAGGAAGGAATTTATTTTTCCCCTTATGAGATATCATTGGATGATATGACACTGGGGTTTTTGTTTGCCTTCCTCTGGATCAATATACTGTAAGTACGGATATGGGATACAGTATCTGTCATCTAAATGTAGCATAGGTTGAACTTGGACGTACGTCTTTTTTCAACCTCATCTACTATGTAACTATGTAACCTTCGCTGCCAGAGGAGTTTCTAACGGGGGTCCTCTGGCAGTGAAGGGGTTACATTCTTTCATTATTAGATACTTTGCAGAATGCTAGTTGCAGTTTTATTTCTAGGTAAGAGTCACCTGTTTGTTAAATCAGATCAAACAGTGCACAGCCCTTTAAAACTTCTCTCTCTTTCTACAACGTACAAGTGCCACAACCTTTTCTCTGCACCCTGCATAGCATTCTCGGTGGTGTATAGGGAAGGGATACTGAGGCTGCACACGGTGGTGTATAGGGAAGGGATACTGAGTGTGCACACGGTGGTGTATAGGGAAGGGAGACTGAGGGTGCACACGGTGGTGTATAGGGAAGGGATACTGAGTGTGCACACGGTGGTGTATAGGGAAGGGATACTGAGGGTGCACACGGTAGTATATAGGGAAGGGATACTGAGTGTGCACACAGTGGTGTATAGGGAAGGGATACTGAGGGTGCGTACGGCGGTGTATAGGGAAGGGATACTGAGGCTGCACACGGTGGTGTATAGGGAAGGGAGACTGAGGGTGCACACGGTGGTGTATAGGGAAGGGAGACTGAGGGTGCACACGGTGGTGTATAGGGAAGGGATACCGAGGGTGCACACGGTGGTGTATAGGGAAGGGATACCGAGGATGCACACGGTGGTGTATAGGGAAGGGATACCGAGGATGCACACGGTGGTGTATAGGGAAGGGATACCGAGGGTGCACACAGTGGTGTATAGGGAAGGGATACCGAGGGTGCACACGGTGGTGTATAGGGAAGGGATACTGAGGATGCACACGGTGGTGTATAGGGAAGGGATACTGAGGGTGCACACGGTGGTGTATAGGGAAGGGATACTGAGGGTGCACACGGTGGTGTATAGGGAAGGGATACTGAGGGTGCACACGGTGGTGTATAGGGAAGGGATACTGAGGATGCACACGGTGGTGTATAGGGAAGGGATACTGAGGGTGCACACGGTGGTGTATAGGGAAGGGATACTGAGGATGCACACGGTGGTGTATAGGGAAGGGATACTGACGGTGCACACGGTGGTGTATAGGGAAGGGATACTGAGGCTGCACACGGTGGTGTATAGGGAAGGGAGACTGAGGCTGCACACGGTGGTGTATAGGGAAGGGAGACTGAGGGTGCACACGGTGGTGTATAGGGAAGGGATACTGAGGGTGCACACGGTGGTGTATAGGGAAGGGATACTGAGGGTGCACACGGTGGTGTATAGGGAAGGGATACTGAGGATGCACACGGTGGTGTATAGGGAAGGGATACTGACGGTGCACACGGTGGTGTATAGGGAAGGGATACTGAGGCTGCACACGGTGGTGTATAGGGAAGGGAGACTGAGGGTGCACACGGTGGTGTATAGGGAAGGGATACTGAGGGTGCACACGGTGGTGTATAGGGAAGGGATACTGAGGGTGCACACGGTGGTGTATAGGGAAGGGATACTGAGGGTGCACACGGTGGTGTATAGGGAAGGGATACTGAGGGTGCACACGGTGGTGTATAGGGAAGGGATACTGAGGGTGCACACGGTGGTGTATAGGGAAGGGATACTGAGGATGCACACGGTGGTGTATAGGGAAGGGATACTGAGGCTGCAAACGGTGGTGTATAGGGAAGGGATACTGAGGGTGCACACGGTGGTGTATAGGGAAGGGAGACGGAGGGTGCACACGGTGGTGTATAGGGAAGGGATACTGAGGGTGCACACGGTGGTGTATAGGGAAGGGATACTGAGGATGCACACGGTGGTGTATAGGGAAGGGATACTGACGGTGCACACGGTGGTGTATAGGGAAGGGATACTGAGGCTGCACACTTTGGTGTATAGGGAAGGGATACTGAGGGTGCACACGGTGGTGTATAGGGAAGGGATACTGAGGATGCACACGGTGGTGTATAGGGAAGGGATACTGACGGTGCACACGGTGGTGTATAGGGAAGGGATACTGAGGCTGCACACGGTGGTGTATAGGGAAGGGAGACTGAGGGTGCACACGGTGGTGTATAGGGAAGGGATACTGAGGGTGCACACGGTGGTGTATAGGGAAGGGATACTGAGGGTGCACACGGTGGTGTATAGGGAAGGGATACTGAGGGTGCACACGGTGGTGTATAGGGAAGGGATACTGAGGGTGCACACGGTGGTGTATAGGGAAGGGATACTGAGGGTGCACACGGTGGTGTATAGGGAAGGGATACTGAGGATGCACACGGTGGTGTATAGGGAAGGGATACTGAGGCTGCAAACGGTGGTGTATAGGGAAGGGATACTGAGGGTGCACACGGTGGTGTATAGGGAAGGGAGACGGAGGGTGCACACGGTGGTGTATAGGGAAGGGATACTGAGGGTGCACACGGTGGTGTATAGGGAAGGGATACTGAGGGTGCACACGGTGGTGTATAGGGAAGGGATACTGAGGGTGCACACGGTGGTGCATAGGGAAGGGATACTGAGGGTGCACACGGTGGTGTATAGGGAAGGGATACTGAGGATGCACACGGTGGTGTATAGGGAAGGGATACTGAGGGTGCACACGGTGGTGTATAGGGAAGGGATACTGAGGGTGCACACGGTGGTGTATAGGGAAGGGATACTGAGGGTGCACACGGTGGTGTATAGAGAAGTAGTACAGATTTGCACACCTGTCCTGGTAGCCGGATTTTTGAGGTCACGCTGCTCCCTGCCTCTGTCTCCTCCTGGATTTCTATTTCGTCCCAGTGGGTAGCTGTGGCCAGCACCGATCCGGCCGTCTGAAGCTGCAGCGTCTGCGTGAACGACGTCACGAGGGACTGTGGGGACGTGGACAGGTTAGCTGCCTTTACCCACGCAGACAAACACCACTGCAGTAGTCCCCTTTCTACCCCAGAATTTCAACACCATCGGGTTGAATCCCAAGCGCCACCAGGTTTTCAGAAAAACCCAGGATGTACCCACAGAACCTGTTCAACGCTACAACATGGTCTAGCTCAGGGGTGGCCAACTGCACAGCCACCAACAGGCCAGGTTTTATCACTGCTTCAGGAGAGGTGATGCAATCAGTCCTTCAGCACAGGTTGCTCAGTCTTTGACTGCGCCTCAGATTGAGCCACCTGTGCTGAAGCTGGGATAACCTTAAAACCTGACCTGTTGGTGGCCCTTGGAGGACTCGAGTTGGCCCATCCGTGGTTAGCTGCCTAAGGAACTTTATTCTCATTAATCTGAGTGGGTTCTAAACATAAACAGACTTGCAAATGCCCATCGCCTCAATCCTTTATTTCCCAGACACACACCCCCCCAAAAAAATATATATGAGAGAGAGAGAGAGACAGACATTAGTTTGCCAGTGCATGCTCTTATCAAAATGATTTAACCCCTTCACTGCCACCAGAGGGCTGCAGTGCCCCATTACTCTGCAAAATATACAAATTAAGGAGACGTCCCATCTACACAAATACCACAAAGTATATGCTTAACATCTAGAACGGCTCAACTAGAACTCACACTTGGAGCATTGACTCGAAACAGAGGCCACACACACACACACACACACACACACACACACACACACACACACACACACACTCTTGCGTGATAACGAGAAGTTCAGGTTAAACACGGACTAGTTCCCAGCACACCGCATGGAGAAGCGTTCTGCGGGAGTCGCATGTCTGGGAAATCTGAACGTTTCTGCTCTCCGGTGGGCAGTGTTGTGGAAATGCATTGCCCCAAGTAAGACTATACCATGATATACTGTGTGTAGAATGAATGCTCTAACTCACCAGTGTGAGTCATATTGAGTTATATAGACCTTGATTACTATTGTAACCCAGGGGGTCTCAACTGCAGTGCTCAAGGGCCACCAACAGGTCAGGTTTAAAACATATCACTGCTTCAGCACAGGTGGCTCAGTCGAAGACTGCGCCACAAGTGCTGAAGCAGGGACTGATTGAGCCTCCTGTGCTGAAGTAGGGATATCCTGACAACCTGACCTGTTGGGGGGCTAGAGGACTAGAGCTGATCACCCCTAGTGTAAGCCCCTTCACTCTGGGAGAGGCATGCACCCCCCAGCAGAAGATAGGTTGGTAACCCAAGAGGGAACATACTTTTACAAGAGCCGAGCTCCAAATCTGATAGGCGCCCAGACTCTGCCTGGTCAGTGTCTCCTTCAGATCCCGCCACTTGCACAGCTCGGGACGGGCCTCCCGCGTTCTCCCTTTCCCCATCTTCTTGGCGGACCTGGCTTCCCGGACGCTTGGCTCGGAGCCGCCTGGCTTACCCAGGATGCACTGCTTCAAGTGAGGGCACAGTTCCCCCAGCGACAGGCACAGCCTGGCGAGGAAGAGCACCGCAGACAGCTTGGGGCTGAGCGTAGGGTCCCCGTGTTCTCCCCGCCTCGCCTGTCCGGCCGCCTGGAGCTGTGCGCTGACGCAGTCCTGAATGTGCTGCACGCAGGCCAGGCAGTGAGCGCGCAGCATCTCCTGCACCGTGCTGGCGTCGCCGTACCTGTCGAACGCAGAGAGCTGCTTCGCGGGCGAGGTCAGGAGGTCGCCCGGCGGTTCTGCGGTGGGCGAGTCGCAGGGCAGGTAAGAGAAGAGGTCATCCAGCTTCACTTTGAGCTTGGAGTCTAGCGCCGCGCAGAAACTTTGTATGCAGGGGGTGACTGCCTGCGCTTTCAGGAACAGACCGCTCCTGCTGTGCGCGCCGCGGTTTCCCACGCTCACCCAGGCCGCGTCGGGTGGCAGGTCGCTCGGGTTCTCGGACCACAGGAAGGAGCAGATGTTGCTCTCGTGCTGGACGTGTTTAAGGGTGGCTGGATTCACCTCCAGCTCCAGCAGCGACGAGAGGAGGAGCTGCACAGAGCTGCTGGAGATGGATTCAAAGCCTTCTTTGGTCAGTGTCTGAAAAACACACAGGGATCGTTACTCCCTATCATCCGCTCACAGAATACAAATCAACGCCAGTCTTCAAGCTTAACCCCCGTAAGAGGTCTGCAGGCTTTCAGCCAAGGGGTTAATGCTACAGGTGAAAGCAGGTATTTGGAGTGATGCTGAAGTGGATTCTGATTTCAGAGACCATGGTGTCACAATGCAGGAGCTGTGTTACTGTAGGGACACTGCCCACTAAGAACAGGACCATGGTCTCCTTACGCTAAAGATGCACGTTATGCAAGACACTGCATTGTCCTTTCTCCAACCCCCCCACCTCCCTTAGGGCAGGGGTGCGCAAACTTTTGGTGCTGCGCCCCCGCCTGCTCTACCTCAGTGCTCGCCCCCCCCACCCCTTACCTTTGTGCCGTCGTCAAATGACGCGCGTCATGCGTCGCCCGAAGCCGGCTGAATCAAGGTAAGTGAGTCACAGAGACCTCGCGCGGTTACCCGACATTTAAATGCCCTGGGGAAGAGCGCGGGGCCTCTAACTGCCACGCCACCACCCCCCCAAAAAGCCCCCCAGTTTGCGCACCCCTGCTGTAGTGTGTGGATCATAAGAAGCCCGCAAGTTCGTACCTGCAGCCGGTCCAGGAATAGCTGCTGGAGGAGATCCTCCCAGAACCGAAAGTTCCGATCCAGGAGCCGCTGGCACACCTTGTCCCAGTTCTGGCTCATGGATTGGCTGGTGAGCAGTTCCCACACCGCGTCTCGGATGCCAGCCAGACCTTTTAGGCTCTTAACATAGACCAGCAGGGCAGAGATGCCACATCTGATATCCTCATTGCACCTGAGGGGGACATCAGACCGCTGAGCAGAAGCAGGAATGTCCAGCATCCTGAACCATTATACTTCCCCAATACATAGTGTTTGCTTATCCTGAAAGCCTGTTCACACAATATCCCTGCGTTAGCACCTGTTTCCACCTGTGCTGAAGGTGAGGTATCCTGAAAACCTCACCTGTTGGTGGGTCTTGAGGACTGAAGTTGAGTACTCATGGCATACACTGAAGCAGGGGTGCGCCCACTTCAGCCTGTGCCCCCCCCCTTCCATTGTGTTCGGCGTCAAATGACGCCGCGTTGCCAAAGACAAGGTAAGGGATGTTGCAGAGGCCTCACACGATCCCCTCGCATTTAATTTAAATGCCTTGGGGAAGAGCGCGGGGCCTCTGCAACCGCCGCACCACCCCCCCCCCCCCCCTGGAAAATCTTACTTGCCCCCCCAGTTTGCGCACCCCTGCAGTAAAGCATTTTGAACACCATCTGCTCTGTGTACTGACAAGTAGAACCTTCTGGTACAACACAACTACATTCCTCCCACATTTACCTGCCTTTTTATAGATGGACGTGAATTGTGTCTAGGTTTTGGTCGCTACTGACAGCTGCTCATCAAATGTCAACATTGAAAACGCGAGGCCCTGCAATATGTCATTGAAGGCACCCGCTGGTGCAGCAAGCAGACTCCTGTCCCCTTACATGTTTATCCACTGCTGCAGCGTTTCGCGCAGGTAATCCTGGCTGATGGGATGAGCCAACGTTCTCAGGGCGGGCTGGAAATCTACAATGGAGAGCGGCAAGTGCCTGAACCAGCTGACCGATTTCATTTCCTCCTTGAGGACTTTAATGCCCTTCCCTAAAGAGAGAAAATGAGTCAAGAAAACACCGACAGCCTTAGGGATAATGTTAAAAGGCAACATATCCACGCCATCGATTAACCGCAGGATACCGGCGGAATATTTACACTCTTGTTGCCGGATGCGGGGCGTCAGAGCTTACCTCCTACGTGCTGGGCAGTGACCGTATCCAGCATGGAGAAAAGCAGCCCACAGCTCAGTGACGGGTCGGCTGGCACCCCTTCTGCCTGGGTGTAGAAGAGTGTGTGCGCCTGGTACAGGGTGTTGGCCAACAGCTCTACCAGTGAACACACTTGGGCCTTTATACCAGCACCTGGACAATAAAAATAAATCTTACGGTTATGGGCTTCTGCTCCAGGGGTTTGTGACGAGGAAAGTACGTAAAACAGACGTTATTGCTCACCGTGATGTGGCTGGTTAAGCAGCTGCTGGATCCCCGCTTTCCTGGCCAGCAAGAAGTCTGCGAGCGCTTGGCGGGGGGAGCTGTCCTCCAGGAGCATGATGGAGCAAAGGGCCTCGGCGACAGCCTGATCGGAGGCAGACGGACACTTCAGGAGGGACTTGCTCTCCTGCAGGATGGTGGAGCTGGGGAGAGCGACGGCCCCTCCAGTTACTATGGATACTGAGGCACGGGACTGGGCTTATAAACCGTACCTCATTTATCTAAACCCCCCCCCCCCAGCCTCGTCACTGATGGATGTCAGGAAATTCCACCGGTCATTAAAGGAAAAGAGATGCATAAAAAAAAAAAAGTGATCTTGTGCCTTTTCCTTGCACCAACCAATTATTTTCAAGCTTGTTAATCGCGCTGGCTTCTAAAGGTGATCAACAAGGACTCGGGGTTACTAGCACTGACGTTTGGAGGTTATTTTCTCCGTTATTAAACTTGCAGCTATTCTTTAAAAAAAACAAAAAACGCAGATACGTCCGGTTTACTTCCGGTATTTCAGGGGATTGTGCACGAGTAACGTTACTCTTTGAGAAAGCCCACTTCTTGGGTGAAACGCGTTAGAGGCGCAGGGGTTTGTCTCCCCTCCTCTTGTTTTTATCCATGTTTGAATAAAGTATTTTTATAGCTCAGTCCAGCCTCTGCAACCTTTTTCTGCACCGTAGTGCCCGCTGATTCACCTCTCCCCTCGGTAAGGGTCATTTCGTCTTGTCTGCACACAGCAAGGAGCACACAGACCCGGATGGATATGGATTTATGTGAGTACATGATTACCACTTGAATGGGAGCTTCCCCAGGTTCACTGGCTCATATAGTTGCTGGATTTTTACAAGGGGTCTAGGAGGGTCTCAGGACTTCCCCCAGACAACCCTCTTTATCCTTGCCAGACCGTGTTCCAACTAGGGGTTAATCTTTACAGCTCCATGCATTTATTCAGGACATCATGTGATCCGGTATGCAGTACTTTATTTTCACAAGTGGGTTAAATGCTCTGTAGCACTAGTTAATTGAGGCACTCTACCTCAATCTGTCTCTCTCCATCAATGCAAGAACTACTGTCCCACCCCCACAGTAAGTGCTACCAAGCACTGCCATAATTCCCTCACCTGCTGGCTTTGTAAGTCTCCCGACATACCACTTAGATTGTAAGCTCTTCAGGCAGGGATTTCCTTTCCTACGCTTATTGTATTATTATAATTCCCTGTACTGTATTCTCTTTGTAAAGGACAGAGTACACTGTTGATGCTATATAAATAAAGATATACATACATACGCCGTAAAAACAAGAATACATGTCTCTGATGCAGGAAAACATCGCAGAAGAGAGTTGGAGAAGCACAGGTGAAGGTTATCTTTTCGTCGCTCACCGAAAGTTTCCAGCTGCAGCCACCTGGCGCACGAGGATGGGGAACCGTGCCAGGACAGGGCTGTAACGAGAGCTGGAGGAGTCAAGCTGCAGGAGGGAATGAAGGTGGCAGCACAGCAGGTAGAGCTGCGTGGCATGCAGGTACTGAGAAGCTTCCATCGCACTCCAAACCTTCTCGGGGATCTCTAGCAGGAGCTTGATCTGGGCAGCTGTGCTGTAAAACACCTCCTGAGATTAGGAGACAAGATTCAGTTCCTGTCAAAATAGCCTCATCTCTGTGATCACACTTCACCGCTGCCACGTTACTGCTCAACAATGCGATGGGGTCGTTTATTGTATTTTATGGTCGCACCCACAAGCAGGCACAGTGCTTTACAGCACTAGGAGGGAAGAATATTGGTAGTTAATACTGGCTAAAGTAAATAGTACTAGACAATAAAATCTAACCGTACAGCTACCAATGTAATCACTCCCTAATCTAGACTAATCATATTGGGTGGGATTTCTTTATGCACACATGGAATATCTCTGCACAACAACAATACAATGTTAACCATCGCCTGCCGATTCCATTATCTGCTGCTGTCATCTCCGCTTTTCCCAGCCGCCGCCCCCCCCCCCCCACACAAAATACAGCTGGTTCTTCTATAATATCCTCAGATCTGCCCAGTTCCCAGTGCTCTCTGCTCCTGTCACTTCGCCTTAATCCTGGCTGTCATTTATACTCCTCAGCAGCCCTCCTCTCCTTCTACACCTACCTGTATCCTCAGCATAAGTCACCCTGTACCCCCCTCCCTGACATCCTCATCCTCCTTTCTCTCTTCCCCCAATTTACCCACCTTCTGCTGTCCTCCCCACTTTGTCTCCATCTCTCCTCCACTCATCCATCCATCTTCATGTACCCCCATATCAGCTCTCCCCAACCTGTCTCATGTACCCCCATGTCACCTCTCCCCCCCACACATCACCTCTCTCCAACCTGTCTCCTGTACCCCCCATGCCACTTCTTCCTCCCCAACCTGTCGCCTGTACCCCCATGCCACCTCTCCCTCCCCAACCTGTCTCCTGTACCCCCCATGCCACCTCTCCCTCCCAATCTGTCTCCTGTACCCCCCATGCCACCTCTCCCTCCCCAACCTGTCTCCTGTACCTCCATGACACTTCTCCCTCCCCAACCTGTCTCCTGTATCCCCCCATGCCACCTCTCCCTCCCCAACCTGTCTCCTGTACCCCCATGCCACTTCTACCTCCCCAACCTGTCTCCTGTACCCCCCACCCCGCCCATGTCACCTCTCACCTGTGCTGTGCCCCGGTCCCGCCGCCGCTCCCCCCCACAGCGCGCCCCCCTCAGCCCCGCGCAGTAGGCCTCCATGTCCCGCACGGCCCCCAGCACCAGGCCGGCGCTGCGCCGCATCTCCCCGATCGTGTCCGCCGCCTCGATCAGGTCCCGGTACCGCGCGCCCACCGTCTGCCGCAGCTCCTCCTTCTTCTGCTCCATCTCCGCCCGCACCTCCCGCTCCACCCCGCGCATCTCCTCCGCGCTCAGCGCCGCGAACAGGGCGGCCGGGTCCCGCGGGGCCCGAACTGCTCCACCCGCCGCCATGACAGCGGCAACGTAACCAGGAAGCGGAGAGAGGGGGTGGAGTCACGTGATCAGCAGCAGAGGCACGTGACCTGGAAGCAGAGAGTATGAGGAGTCACGTGATCAGCAGCGGCACGCGCAGAGGCACACCCCTCGCGACGTGACCAGGAAGTGACTGCAGAGCAGCAGGGAGGTGGGAGACACTGACTGATTAGGATAGGATGTTATATCAATGCAGTGCACACACCCCCATTCCCCACACCCCTTCCTACACCCCCCCCCACACACACCACACCCCCCCCCACACACACCACACCCCCCACACACACACCACACCCCCCACACACACCACACCCCCCACACACACACCACACCCCCCCCACACACACACACACACACACACACACCCCATACCACACACACCACCCCCCCCACACACACACCACCCCCCCCCACACACACACCCCACACCACACACACACCCACACGTTGCCAGGTGGCTTCTCCCAAAACGATTAACAAGAAAAAGAGACCTAGTGTGGGCACTCAACTGATTGTGTAACTATGAGTTATTTAAAATAATCTTTAATGTCAACCAAGAAACTAAAATAATGGGCGTTAAAAACATTGTGATGCAGCTGGGATCCTAGTTCGAGTGCTGAAGATGCACTCTGGATCAACTACTAATATTGTATGATAACCAAAATGTATCAGTCACTCATATACTAAATCAAAGATTGATCTGGATCAAGCAATGTTGATCATAGGTTCCCAAAGTGGGTGAACACAATAATTAAAATATACGGGTATGTAAAACCACCCAAACATGGTTCCTTTTTAAAAACAACAGAGGCAGCAAGGCGGCCGCACGGGAAGAGGAAAACAAGAAGGGGGAAAGGTCTGGGCCACTAAGAAGTGGGGATACAGATTCCTAATCGAAAAAGAAAAAAAAAAAACAAGGTTCCAGAGCTACTAAATAATCAAATGATGTATGTATGTCTTTATATAGCGCCATAAATGTGCATAGCGCTTCACAGCAGTAATACGTGACCATCATAAATAATAAATGATATAAATAACACACCTTTTGCCTCTAAACTACTTGAACGTCTTGTATTCTCTCGCTTGCTCCATTTTCTCAACACCTATTCTCTCCTAGACCCTCTACAATCTGGCTTCCGCACTGCTCACTCCACCGAAACAGCCCTCACCAAAATAACTGACGACCTCCATGCTGCCAAAGACAGAGGTCATTACACTCTGCTCATATTACTCGACCTCTCTGCAGCATTTGACACCGTGGACCACCCTCTTCTCCTCCACATTCTCCATACTCTAGGTATTCAGAACAAAGCTCTATCCTGGATCTCATCCTACCTCTCCCATCGTACTTTTAGTGTCTCTTCTGCTAACACCTCCTCCTCTATTGATCTCTCTGTGGGGGTACCCCAGGGCTCTGTCCTGGGACCTCTTCTCTTTTCTCTGTACACACTCTCTCTAGGTGACCTAATAACATCTTTTGGGTTTAATTATCACCTCTATGCCGACGACACACAAATATACTTTTCAACACCTGACCTTACACCTGCTGTACAAACCAAAGTTTCTGAATGTCTCTCTGCTATATCATCCTGGATGGCCCTCCGACGCCTTAAACTCAACATGGCTAAAACAGAGCTCCTCATACTTCCTCCCAAACCTGGCCCTACTACCTCCTTCCACATTACTGTTGGAACTACAATCATTCACCCAGTAGCCCAAGCACGCTGCCTAGGGGTCACACTCGACTCCTCTCTCACATTCGCCCCTCACATTCAAAACATTTCTAAAACTTGACGCTTTTTCCTCCGCAATATAACTAAGATACGCCCTTTCCTCTGTTGTTCGACTGCTAAAACTCTGACTCAGGCCCTCATTCTCTCCCGTCTTGATTACTGTAACCTCCTGCTGTCTGGCCTTCCTGCCTCTCACCTGTCTCCCCTACAATCTATCCTAAATGCTGCTGCCAGAATCACTCTACTCTTTCCTAGATCTGTCTCAGCATCTCCCCTCATGAAATCCCTCTTTTATTCAGACATAAAAGTAACATTTAGGAATAGGAGTCCCTGCTCCGAAGAGCTTACAATCTAATTTTGTTGGTAGGAAGAACGTACAAAGACAGTAGGAGGGCATTTTGGTAAGTGCGTCTGCAAGGAGCAAAGGTTAATGTATGATGTGTTATTTATCACCCATGGAGCTACTCATATGCTTCTTTAATCAGGTGTGTCTTAAAGGTGGAGAGAGAGAGTGCTAGTCGGATATTGAGGGGAAGGGTATTCCAGAGGTGTGGGGCAGTCAGTGAGAAAGGTTTAGATACAGAAGGGGTAGAGAGAAGACATCCTTGAGTAGAACGCAAGAGCCGGGATGGTGCATATCGAGAAATTAGAGCAGAGATGTAAGGAGGGGCAGAAGAGTGTAAAGCTTTAAAAGTGAGGAGGAGAATTGAGTGCGAGATGCGGGATTTGATAGGAAGCCAGGAGAGGGATTTCAGCAGGGGAGACACTGAGACAGATTTAGGAAAGAGCAGAGTGATTCTGGCAGCAGCATTAAGGATAGATTGTAGGGGAGATGTAACCACACCACAAACGAGGCGGGGCTGAGGTAGGGATTGGTATAGAACGCCGACCACAACTGCGAGGGTGCGTCTAGAGTGTAGGATAGTCTTGCAGGCCGGGTTAGGGTAATAGAGGACAGCGTAAACGTGGTACTTGCCGGGTCTAAGAGTGTAGAGTAGCGGATCATTGGGGTACGTAGCCGGTGTCAGGATTGGAGAGAGTAGAGTTGTCGAATAGCCAAAGCCAGGGTCGGCGCAGGAGAGAGCAGCGTCTTTGTATTCCAATGCCAGGGTCAGTTCAGGAGAGAGCAGCAGCTTCGTATTCCAATGACAGGGTCAGTACAGGAGAATATCACAAGGTCCAATGTTCCAGGCAAGGTCAGGATTCAAGGTAAAGGCAGACAGTCACGGAGTAGCGAGGTTCAGCGTCACACACAGAAGCTATGCTCGGCGAGGTATTTGAGTACAGAGAGCATATTTAAAGGGCCTCCCACCAATGGGAGGCATCCAGGAAGTAGAAATGCAGTCACTGATAGGCTGCTGGATCGCGCAGGTGCGTCCTATTAGACAGCCAATTGAGACGCATCAGAGAGCGCGCGCTGGCGAACCGGTCGCGTGCCGTCAGTGCGCGCCACGACACCCGCGCCCGTACGGGGACGGAGACTGGAGGCGGTACCCGCAGGGATAGAGGAGGAGTGCGGAGTATAGTTGCGCCGTGTAGCTCTGACGTAAGTACCAGGGCGGGAACGAGAGGCAGGGACCGCAGACCCCCGGGGAGACCGCGCACTGCACATGCGTCGCGCGTCAGCGCCAGAGGACCGGGAGCGCACCCTGGGTCCAGGAACAGAGGAGATCGATGGGACCTACGCAGTGCCCGCATGTAAGTACCACCGTTAGATTGCCTCTCGAGTGCCACAGGAACCAAAAGCGCAAGTAAGGGATAAGGGGACAGAACCGCCAGAATGGCGAATCCTCACAGGTGAGAGGCAGGAAGGCCGGACAGCAGGAGGTTACAGTAATCGAGGCGGGAGAGAATGAGGGCCTGAGTCAGAGTTTTAGCAGTCGAGTAACAGAGGAAAGCGCGTATCTTTGTAATATTGCGGAGGAAAAAGCAACAGGTTTTAGAAACGTTCTGAATGTGAGAGAGGAGTCGAGTGTGACCCCTAGGCAGCGTGCTTGGGCTACTGGGTGAATGATGGTACTTCCAACAGTAATGTAGAAGGAGAAAATAGGACCAGGTTTGGGAGGAAGTATGAGGAGCTCTGTTTTAGCCATGTTAAGTTTAAGTCGGCGGAGGGCCATCCAGGATGATATAGCCGACAGACATTCAGAAACGTTAGTCTGTACAGCAGATGTAAGCTCGGGTAGAAAAGTAAATTTGTGTGTCGTCAGCATAGAGGTGATATTTGAACCGAAGAGATGTGATTAGGTCACCTAGAGAGTGTGTACAGAGAAAAAAGAAGGGGTCCCAGGACAGAGCCCTGTGGTACCCCCACAGAAAGATCAATAGAGGAGGAGGAGGTGTTTGCAAAAGAGACACTGAAAGTACGATGGGAGAGGTAAGAGGAGATCCAGGAAAGAGCTTTGTTACGAATGCCAAGAGTATGGAGAATTGGAATGAGAAGAGGGTGGTCCACCGTATCAAATGCTGCAGAGAGGTCGAGTAATATGAGAAGAGTTTAATGGAGGTCATCAGTTATTTTAGTGAGGGCTGTTTCAGTGGAGTGAGCAATGCGGAAGCCAGATTGTAGAGGGTCTAGGAGAAAATAGGTGTTGAGAAAATGGAGCAAGCGAGAGAATACAAGACGTTCAAGGAGTTTAGAGACAAAAGGCAGGAGGGAGACAAGTCGATAGTTAGAAGGCAGGTAGGATCAAGCTTGCTGTTTTTGAGTAATGGTATGACTGTTGCATGTTTGAAGGAAGAGGGAAAGGTACCAGAGTAATTAACCTTTCAGATCAGATACTCAATAAAGAACATGAGTGTCTTAAGAAAAGGCCTTTCCTTTTCTCCCATCATCCCCTATGGACACCTTTGAATGGGTGAAAGATATGAATTTATTTGCACGAAAGTTAAAACTTTGCAAATTTTTCAAATGCAGGGATGCAAGACTGACCAACTCAGCTGGGGTCCCCCCACTGGACCCTTTTGACATTGAATGCCTTAATGATATGGTGGATTTGGTTAATTAATCCAACGGTAACCCTGGGGACCTTTTACCGATTTTAAACCTAAATCGAAATTTCTGCCCTTTGAGGATCAATACGCAAAAATTGACGTATTTGTGGATCTAGTG
Source organism: Ascaphus truei (assembly GCF_040206685.1). Lineage (NCBI taxonomy): Eukaryota > Metazoa > Chordata > Amphibia > Anura > Ascaphidae > Ascaphus > Ascaphus truei. The sequence continues at coordinate 16,172,422 of NC_134504.1, forward strand.
ACCAAGGATTTTGAAAAACTTCCAAGGATAAAATGCATCAATAACCTTAACCACAATGAAAGACAAGCACTCAAAGACCGTGAAAACAACAAAGACATAGTTATTAAACGTTCAGACAAGGGTGGCAATTTAGTCATCATGCAGAGGGATAACTATATTAAAGAGAATTTAAGAATATTGTCAGATGTTTCATGCTATGAAAAATTGGAAAAAGATCCCACACTTGCATACAATGAAGAACTGATCAATATCCTTAACAAAGGCTTGGTGGACAAGTTAATTACACAACAGGAATACAATTTCATATTGGTCAAAACACCTAAGATTGCCACCCTGTACAGTTTACCAAAAATCCACAAGAATAAGTCACCGCCGCCAAGACGCCCCATTGTGGCGGGCGTTGGAAACCTTTCTGAAAAGGCAAGCTCCTACGTAGATAAGATTCTAAGACCTTTTGTAATGGCCCTACCTTCCTATATTAAGGACACAAAGGACATCCTAAACAAACTTGAGGGCATAATCATCTCAGAAGACACAATCCTGGTCAGTTTGGATGTTGAGAGCCTTTATACCAGCATCAAACATGAACCAGGATTAGATGCCATCTCATACTTCCTGAAAACCAGAGGAAACTGGTACCAAAAACACAACACTTTTGTTAGAACCCTTCTGCAGTTCATCCCACAGAGAAATTACTTTTGGTTTGTCAACAAACTGTTCCACAAAATACAGGGGACCACTATGGGCACTGAATGTGCCCCATCTTACGTGAACCTGTATTTCGGTGGGTGGGAAGCTGAGATGGTCTTCAATGAGGAGATGGAGCCTTACACATCCTGTATAGAGATGTGGATTCGTTTTATCGATGATGTGTTCATCTTATGGCAGGGCCCTGTGGAAACACTAACCAATTTTATTGAGAAACTTAACAGCAACAACCTGAACTTAAATTTAACCTTTGAACACGATAGCAATTCCATCTGCTTCTAGGACTTGAGGAATGAATGGGACTTTGGACACTGCCATATTCCGTAAAACCACTGCAACTAACAGCCTATTGCAAGCGGATATCCACCATCCCGGGGCTCTAATAAATGGGCTACCAACTGGCCAATTTTTGCGATTGAAAATAAATTGCAGCAGTCAAACGGAATTTGACATACAGGCCTCCCTTATGAAAACACGTTTCTTAGAGAGAGGCTACAGTCATAAAGTGGTCAAGAAGGCATACATACGGGCCAAGTACTTGTCCCGTGGTGAACTCCTCAAAGAAAAAAACGAAAGAATTAGAACGGGGACCAATAAGGTTAATTGGAACCTTCAGCAATCATTGGAAACCGGCACAAAATATCTTACAAAAATATTGGTATATCCTACAATCCGATAAAGACCTAAAGGAGGTGATTCACCACTTTCCATCGATGGTGAGCAGGAGGGCCAGGAATTTACGTGACATTCTTGTGCATAGCCTCCTAGCGGGCGCAGCACCACCAACGTGGCTCCCCAAAAAATCAACTGGGTGCTTTCAGTGCCAGAGGTGTAAAGCGTGTACTTCAGTGACAGTCTCAAAAGAATATACACATACACGCCCAGAGAGGTAATACCGGTATACACATACACGCCCAGAGAGGTAATACCGGTATACACATACACGCCCAGAGAGGTAATACCGGTATACACATACACGCCCAGAGAGGTAATACCGATATACACATACACGCCCAGAGAGGTAATACCGGTATACACATACACGCCCAGAGAGGTAATACCGGTATACACATACACGCCCAGAGGGGTAATACCGGTATACACATGCACGCCCAGAGAGGTAATACCGGTATGCACATACACGCCCAGAGAGGTAATACCGGATACACATACACACCCAGAGAGGTAATACTGGTATACACATACACACCCAGAGAGGTAATACCGGTATACACATACACGTCCAGTGAGGTAATACTGGTATACACGTACACGCCCAGAGAGGTAATACCGGTATACACGTACACACCCAGAGAGGTAATAGCGGTATACACATACACGCCCAGAGAGGTAATACCGGTATACATATACACGCCCAGAGAGGTAATAGCGGTATATACATACACACCCAGAGAGGTAATACCGGTATACACATACACGCCCAGAGAGGTAATAGCGGTATACACATACACGCCCTGTCCAGTATTGCCTCTAATATTTTACTGGAGAGTCCGGTTCAATACTGCTCCTCCTCCTTCTGCCCTATAACCTCCTCCTTCTCCCTTATTTACCCGGCTCTTTAATGTTGATTATCATGCCTTCGGTGCAACCTTTGTGTATTATGTACAGTTAGGTCCGGAAATAATTGGACACTGATAAAAGTTTTGTTATTTCGGCTGTGTACCAAAATAAATTCAAGTTACAGTTAAATAATGAATATGGGCTTAAAGTGCAGTCTATCAGCTTTAATTTGAGGGTATTCACATCCAAATTGGAGGAAGGGTTTAGGAACTACATCTCTTTAATATGTAGCCCCCTCTTTTTCAAGGGACCAAAAGTAATTGGACAATTGACACAAAAGCTGTTTCATGGACAGGTGTGGCTATTCCTTCGTAATTTCATCATCAATTAAGCAGGTAAAAGGTCTGGAGTTGATTCCAGGTGTAGCATTCGCATTTGGAAGCTGTTGCTGTGATCCCACAACATGGGGTCAAAGGAGCTATCAATGCAAGTGAAACAGGGCATCCTTAGGCTGCAAAAAAAAAGAAAATCCATCAGAGAGATAGCAGGAACATTAGGAGTGGCCAAATCAACAGTTTGGTACATTCTGAGAAAAAAAGAACGCACTGGTGAGCGCTGCAACACAAAAAGGCCTGGACGTCCACGGAAGACAGTGGTAGATGATCGTAGGATCCTTTCCATGGTAAAGAAAAACCCCTTCACAACATCCAGCCAAGTGAAGAATACTCTCCAGGAGGTAGGCATATCATTATCCAAGTCTACCATAAAGAGAAGACTTCACAAGAGCAAATACAGAGGGTTCACCACAAGGTGCAAACCATTCATAAGCCTCAAGAATAGAAAGGCCAGATTAGACTTTGCCAAACAATATCTAAAAAAGCCAGCCCAGTTCTGGAACAGCATTCTTTGGACAGATGAAACTAAGATCAATCTGTACCAGAATGATGGGAAGAAAAAAGTATGAAGAAGGCTTGGAACGGCTCATGATCCGAAGCATACCACATCATCTGTAAAACACAGTGGAGGCAGTGTGATGGCATGGGCATGCATGGCTTACAATGGCACTGGGTCACTAGTGTTTATTGATGATGTGACAGAAGACAGAAGCAGACGGATGAATTCTGAAGTGTATAGGGATATATTGTCTGCTCAGATTCAGCCAAATTCAGCGAAGTTGATTGGACGGCGCTTCACTTTACAGATGGACAATGACCCAAAACATACTGCGAAAGCAATCCAGGAGTTTTTTAAGGCAAAGAAGTGGAATATTCTGCAAGGGCCGAGTCAATCACCTGATCTCAACCCGATCGAGCATGCATTTCACTTGCTGAAGACAAAACTTAAGGCAGAAAGACCCACGAACAAACAACAAACTGCAGACAGCTGCAGTAAGGTCCTGGCAAAGCATCACAAAGGAGGAAACCCAGCGTTTGGTGATGTCCATGTGTTCCAGACTTCAAGCAGTCAATGCCTGCAAAGGATTCACGACAAAGTATTAAAAATGAACATTTTATTTATGATTGTGTTAATTTGTCCAATTACATTTGAGCCCCTGAAATAAGGGGAGTGTGTATGAAAATGGTTGCAATTCCTAAACGTTTCATACGATATTTTTGTTCAACCCCTTGAATTAAAGCTGAAAGTCTGCACTTCTATTGCATCTCAGTTGTTTCATTTAAAATCCATTGTGGTGGCGTACAGAGCCCAAATTATGAAAATTGTGTCAGTGTCCAATTATTTCCGGACCTAACTGTATGTATGTGTATTAATCTCCCTGTATTATGTATGTATGTGTATTAATCTCCCTGTATTATGTATGTATGTATGTGTATTAATCTCCCTGTATTATGTATGTATGTATGTGTATTAATCTCCCTGTATTATGTTTTTTTATTTATTTATTTATTTATAAAATGTGTTACCAGGAAGTAATACATTTGAGAGTTACCTCTCGTTTTCAAGTATGTCCTGGGCACAGAGTTAAGACAAATAATACATGTTTACAAATACAGTTACATAAATGAGCAGGGTATCTTATACTATATTAGTGAAAGCACTGTATGCCTGTCTGGATGTCCTGTGTCCCCTAGGGGAAATCTCATTGGTCCTTTGGCCCGCCCGCCCCCGCACACCTCTCATTGGCCTGAGGCAGAGTGACGGGCCAAAGGTCACACACACACACCTACCTCTCTCTCTGTCCTCTCCCCCCCCCCATCACACTCACCTCCCGCCCTCCCCGGTGCTCCACTCCCCCCCCCCCCGGTGCTCCGCTCAGCTCCCCCCCCCCCCGGTGCTCCGCTCAGCTCCCCCCCGGTGCTCCGCTCTCCTCCCCCCCGGTGCTCCGCTCAGCTCCCCCCGGTGCTCCGCTCAGCTCCCCCCCCGGTGCTCCGCTCAGCTCCCCCCCGGTGCTCCGCTCAGCTCCCCCCCGGTGCTCCGCTCACCTCCCCCCCGGTGCTCCACTCACCTCCCCCTGGTGCTCCGACAGGCAGTGGGCAGGCAGCCTGCAGCTGCCACGCTGCGCCTAAGATGGCGGCGCCCGGAAGGACCCCCTTCCTCCCTCGCGGACTAACTAAGATGGCGGCGGCCGGAAGGAGAGGTAGGTGTGTGTGTGTCTCACTGTGTGTGTGTCACTGTGTGTGTGTGTCTCACTGTGTGTGTGTGTGTGTGTGTGTCACTGTGTGTGTGTGTGTGTGTGTGTGTGTGTGTGTGTGTGTGTGTGTGTGTGTGTGTGTGTGTGTGTGTGTGTGTGACACTGTGTGTGTGGGGGGGGACACTGTGTGTGTGTGACACTGTGTGTGTGTGTGTTACACTGTGTCTGTGTGTTACACTGTGTGTGTGTATGTTACACTGTGTGTCTGTGTGTGACACTGTCAGACACTCTAGGGTGGCGGACCGGAGCTACGCATGGGGGGGGGAGCAGGAGCGGAGAGAGAGGGGGGAACGGAGAAACATACAGGGGGAGTGGAGAGGAGGGACCCGGAAATTGTAAGCAACCCACCCCCCTCCTGTCCACTGTCCGTCCCCCCTCCTGTCCACTGTCTGTCCCCCCTCCTGTCCACTGTCCCCCCCCTCTCCTGTCCACCGTCCCCCCCCTCCTGTCCACCGTCCCCCCCCTCCTGTCCACTGTCCCCCCCCCTCCTGTCCACTGTCCCCCCCTCCTGTCCACTGTCCCCCCCCCTCCTGTCCACTGTCCCCCCCTCCTGTCCACTGTCCCCCCCTCCTGTCCACTGTCCCCCCTCCTGTCCACTGTCCCCCCCCCCTCCTGTCCACTGTGCCCCCCTCTCCACTGTCCCCCCCTCCTGTCCACTGTCCCCCCCCTCCTGTCCACTGTGCCCCCCCTCCTGTCCACTGTCCCCCCTCCTGTCCACTGTCCCCCCCTCCTGTCCACTGTCCCCCCCTCCTGTCCACTGTCCTCCCCCTCCCGTCCACTGTCCCCCCCCCTCCCGTCGACTGTCCCCCCCCTCCCGTCCACTGTCCCCCCCCCTCCCGTCCACTGTCCCCCCCCTCCCGTCCACTGTCCCCCCCCCTCCCGTCCACTGTCCCTCCCCCCCTCCCGTCCACTGTCCCTCCCCCCCTCCCGTCCACTGTCCCTCCCCCCCTCCCGTCCACTGTCCCTCCCCCCCTCCTGTCCACTGTTCCTCCCCCCCTCCCCTCCTCCTGTCCACTGTCCCTTCCCCCCTCCCCTCCTCCTGTCCACTGTCCCTCCCCCCTCCTGTCCACTGTCCCTCCCCCCCTCCCCTCCTCCTGTCCACTGTCCCTCCCCTCCTCCTGTCCACTGTCCCTCCCCCCCTCCCCTCCTGTCCACTGTCCCTCCCCCCTCCCCTCCTCCTGTCCACTGTCCCTCCCCCCCCCCCCTTCTCCCCCCCTCTTTCCTCCCCCCTTTTCCTAGCGGGAAATTTAACTCACAGGCAACGCCGGGTCTCTCAGCTAGTACATTATATACAAGACATTGCATGCACCGTTAAAGATTATGTATGTATGTATGTATGTGTATTAATCTCCCTGTATTATGTATGTATGTGTATTAATCTCCCTGTATTATGTATGTATGTGTATTAATCTCCCTGTATTATGTGTGTATTAATCTCCCTGTATTATGTATGTATGTGTATTAATCTCCCTGTATTATGTATGTGTATTAATCTCCCTGTATTATGTATGTATCTGTATTAATCTCCCTGTATTATGTATGTATGTATGTGTATTAATCTCCCTGTATTATGTATGTATGTATCTGTATTAATCTCCCTGTATTATGTATGTATGTGTATTAATCTCCCTGTATTATGTATGTATGTATCTGTATTAATCTCCCTGTATTAAGTATGTATGTGTATTAATCTCCCTGTATTAAGCCTTTTTATATCTCTGTACAGCGCACTGTGCCGATAAAAATACCTGACTCATGTTAACAAGCGCATAACATTCTGGGGGTGACTTGGCAAACACACAAACCTCTAACAGAGGGCACATGTTATGAGGGTAATAGTCCCCTGGGGGTGATGGTGCGCACACACACAAAAAATCAAAGTACCGGCAGACGCGCGCGTACGTCACGGGGCATCTGGTATCCCAGACCTCAAGACATAGTAGCTTTGCCAAGGGGCTAAGGCCTGTAATATAGTGCGCTACCGTGCACGCGCGCGTCAATGATAATTGCCGGTGTGAGCCTGATGTTGCTATAGTGGAGACGCGCGCGCGGCCGCGAGCGTTGGCGCGGCAGATCTGAGGAAATACAAGAAATTTGTATTTTCGCGTTGTTGCCGTGCCACATGATGCTGTGAGCCAATCACAGTGCGGCCTAACGCTTTGATGTCATAACCACGCCTCCTAGCTGCTCTCATCACCGCTTGCCTTATAGACACTAAACGCGCAACGCCGTGACCGCACGCGCACTAGCGCATACTATATTACAAGCCTTAGGCTAAGATCATAGTAGACGTGCGCGACAGACAGCATGGCGTCACACGCGCCTGTCGCCCGTGCGATGGGTGAACTGAGCTTCCAGCGATTAAGGAGGCGTGGCAGATGTCACCAGGCTGGTTCGCCATCACTGGCTGAACCACTCACGGAATGATTTGTCTTTTGAAAAATCTGCCGCGCGGTCGCTCTGCATCGCGGGCGCGCTCGTGCGCACTATGGCCGGCCCCTATCAGCTGCTGCACTTTGTTCTCGCAGTGCACAAAATCGCACGCACCGCAGCGCCTACTATAATCGCAGCCTAAGGGTTCTTTAGGGGTAGACAAAAGTGTCACATCTGTCCACCCCTGATGAAGGTCCCTTAGGGAAGTGGGGCTCAACTCCAGTCCTCAAGCCCCCCAACAAGTCAGGTTATCAGGATTTCCCAGCTTCAGCACAGGTGGCTAAATCAGTGGCTCAGTTGAAGACGGAGCCTCTGAGCCACCTGTGCTGAAGCAGGGACTGATTGAGCCACCTGTGCTGAAGCTGAGATCCTAAAAACCTGACCTGTTAGGGAGGCTTGGGGATTGGAGGTGAGCACCCCTGTGTTACAGTATATAATGATGTTGTGTATTACTGCTGGGAAGCGCTATAATAATAACAGCGTGTTCTTGTATAGCGCTGCTAGCTTTACGTAGCACTTTACAGAGACATTTTGCAGGCACAGTCCCTGCCCCGCAGAGCTTACAATCTATGTTTTTGGTGCCTGAGGCACAGGGAGATAAAGTGACTTGCCCAAGGTCACAAGGAGCCGACACCAGGAATTGAACCAGGTTCCTCTGCTTCACACTCACTGCCAGTCAGAGTCTTTACTCACTGAGCCGCTCCCTCTCCTTGCCCATGTAACAGCCTCCCCCCAGCACTGGAGTTGCTAAAATGTTTAATCCCATCTTTGATAACATGGCAGTAATGTGTCACGTGACTATGCTCCAGGGTAAAAGGACACAGGCATGAATATTATTACCCGGAATGAATGCATTGCAGCAAATAGAGGTAAATACATAATCCCTATGAATTCGGAGACCCTTTAAACCACCAACTCTCCCCAAAGCATATATAAAATGTACACGTATCATGTTGGTATCCTGCTCTCTGAGCATGTCCTGGGCTTTTACTTTTTGCAAAAAAAAATGTTTTTGGGTGTTTCTAAAATCCATGTTTTAAAAAAAAAAAATCTTCAGCTTCTGAGATTGCCATTGTGGGCTCTGCGGAGAGCTCCATTTTAACCTCCCAGACACTCCAAAAGTTAACCCCGTTATATCGCAAACATAAAACCGGGTTGGAAAGGGCAAGGAGAGATCTATAAAAGAAATGTTTATCAGCGCGGGGACTGCTGCTTCAAAAGCTTCTTATGGCCCCAAATAATCCATGTCACTATCCCACCACCGGGTGGCAGTGTGAATAAGGGGACCATGTGGGCTTCCGACAGTAATACTGTCCTTTGCCTGGGGATTTTATTATAGACTCTGGGTGGATAGAGATGAAATTGAGAGGGATGCTTTAGGATTTGGGCTGTGTCTGAAGGAGTTTGTACGGGTCCGTTCTTGTTCCCTCCCGCGGTCCGGTAACATAAAGACACACGTGGCACTGCCCTTTTTTACAGCTAAAACCTGGATTAAAATGCTGCGGCAACATTGTGCATTAGGCCGAGGACCCGCGGCGGTCGGCGACGCGTGCGCCACTAGCCCCTTACTTGCAATCTGTTGGTCCCCGCTGCCTCCACCCTCCGTGTCTCACTACGTGCTGTGACGCGTCAGCCGGCCAGCGCTACCAGAAGGTGGTGTTCTGAAGCGTTGACGCGTCACGCGGTGTGCGAGTGAGCCAATGAGGCGGTAAGGAGGGGAGCAGGGAAGGAGCTACGGGAGGGAGGCGGGGGGAAGTGTGTGTGTGGGGGACGGACGGACGGACCCTCCGCTCAAACCACGCCCCCGCTCCAGCTCCCTACAGACCGCAGGTAGTGGTCAATTGCCTCTCAGCGCGCCGCCTGCATGCAGTGCGGGCGCGCTGACTGAGGCCGCGGGGCCTCGGCCGTAGGAGTATAACGCGTTTATTTTCTGCAGGGAGAGGCACATTGTTAGGCTTCTATATTTTTGTTAAACCGCCAGTATTTTGAATGAGATCTTCTAGTTTTCTAAGGCCCGGTTCTGAGGAACGTTACTCTAAGGCCTGGCTCTGAGGGACGTTACTCTAAGGCCCGGCTCTGAGGGACGTTACTCTAAGGCCCGGCTCTGAGGGACGTTACTCTAAGGCCCGGCTCTGAGGAACGTTACTCTAAGGCCCGGCTCTGAGGGACGTTACTCTAAGGCCCGGCTCTGAAGGACGTTACTCTAAGGCCCGGCTCTGAGGAACGTTACTCTAAGGCCCGGCTCTGAGGGACGTTACTCTAAGGCCCGGCTCTGAGGAACGTTACTCTAAGGCCCGGCTCTGAGGGACGTTACTCTAAGGCCCGGCTCTGAGGGACGTTACTCTAAGGCCCGGCTCTGAGGAACGTTACTCTAAGGCCCGGCTCTGAGGGACGTTACTCTAAGGCCCGGCTCTGAAGGACGTTACTCTAAGGCCCGGCTCTGAGGAACGTTACTCTGAGGGACGTTACTCTAAGGCCCGGCTCTGAGGAACGTTACTCTAAGGCCCGGCTCTGAGGGACGTTACTCTAAGGCCCGGCTCTGAGGGACGTTACTCTAAGGCCCGGCTCTGAGGGACGTTACTCTAAGGCCCGGCTCTGAGGGACGTTACTCTAAGGCCCGGCTCTGAAGGATGTTACTCTAAGGCCCGGCTCTGAAGGACGTTACTCTAAGGCCCGGCTCTGAGGAACGTTACTCTAAGGCCCGGCTCTGAAGGACGTTACTCTAAGGCCCGGCTCTGAGGAACGTTACTCTAAGGCCCGGCTCTGAGGAACGTTACTCTAAGGCCCGGCTCTGAAGGACGTTACTCTAAGGCCCGGCTCTGAAGGACGTTACTCTAAGGCCCGGCTCTGAAAGACGTTACTCTAAGGCCCGGCTCTGAGGAACGTTACTCTAAGGCCCGGCTCTGAGGAACGTTACTCTAAGGCCCGGCTCTGAAGGACGTTACTCTAAGGCTTGGCTCTGAAGGACGTTACTCTAAGGCTTGGCTCTGAAGGACGTTACTCTAAGGCCCGGCTCTGAAGGACGTTACTCTAAGGCCCGGCTCTGAAGGACGTTACTCTAAGGCCCGGCTCTGAAGGACGTTACTCTAAGGCCCGGCTCTGAGGGACGTTACTCTAAGGCCCGGCTCTGAAGGACGTTACTCAAAGGCCCGGCTCTGAGGGACGTTACTCTAAGGCTTGGCTCTGAAGGACGTTACTCTAAGGCCCGGCTCTGAGGAACGTTACTCTAAGGCCCGGCTCTGAAGGACGTTACTCTAAGGCTTGGCTCTGAAGGACGTTACTCTAAGGCCCGGCTCTGAGGAACGTTACTCTAAGGCCCGGCTCTGAAGGACGTTACTCTAAGGCCCGGCTCTGAAGGACGTTACTCTAAGGCTTGGATGACCAACCCCAGTCCTCACGGGTCACCAACAGGCCAGATATTAGGGATAGCCCTGCTTCAGCACGGTTGGCTCAATCAGTGGCTCGCTCGAAGACTGAGCCACTGATTGAGCCTCCTGTGCTGAAGCATGGATATCCCAAAATCCTAACCTGTTGGTGGCCCTTGAGGACTGGAGTTGGCCACCCCATCTCTTAGGTGGATTAAGTGGGGGGTGGGGGGGAGGGTGATTAGTTGGCCAAATGTTCCGTGAATCTGGAGATCTAAAAGCCAGACCAGGGAAATGAGTGCTCAAGCGCCGAGCCCGGACGCGCTCTCAGCGCGTTATCTCCACGGCAGAAGCCGCCTTTATTATTTCCGCAAGCGAAATGAATAACCCAGAGCGAGACGCAGCGCCTGCTCCCGCCCGGGAGATCGCAGCTGCGTTATCTGCAGGCTTTTCATCACCCAAGCAGAATAAATGAATAACCCGGCTTAGTAATAAAAATGCAGGAGGAAAACCCCAGCTAGCAGGAAACTAGTACCAGAGAAGGAGGAGGGAAGGGAGGTGTATTTCAGTACTTCGGAGTGTTGCAAGTAGGCAAAGACATCACCCTCCCCACCCCCCCAGCCACACAAACACGCAACGATAATGCAGCCTTGGAAATATGGTATGTCCAATATATAATCTTCCAAGGATAACAAATATCTGTGCTATTTGTGGGTTTATATGAAGAGGGGGGAAAAGGGCATTTTTAAAAGGGGCTGATAATTCAGGGGGGCTCAACTCCAGTCCTCAAGCCCCACCTCCCCCAACAGATCAAGTTTTCAGTTTATCCCTGTTTCAGCACAGGTGGCTCAATCTGAGGCTCAGTTTGAGCCACCTCTGCTGAAGCAGGGACTGATTGAGCCACCTGTGCTGAAGCTGGTATATCCTGAAAATCTGACCTGTTGGGGGGAGGGGGGTTGAGGACTGGAGTTGAGCACCCCCTGTGTATGAGGCGGCCTCTGCTCCAGCACCCCCTGTGTATGAGGCGGTCTCTGCTCCAGCACCCCTGTGTATGAGGCGGCCTCTGCTCCAGCACCCCTGTGTATGAGGCGGCCCCTGCTCCAGAGATGAAGACTCATTACCAGTGCAGATAACAGGGTTTGTGCCGCACACATTCCAGGACTGACTTTTCCTGGGCCTGTTTTATGAGTTTCTCGCTGTCTCCTTGTCAGTATCAGCGCTCGGAGCTACGGTTTATTGAATGTGCTCTGCTGCTATTGGCTGGAAGAAAGAAGCATCTTTTTATTAAATCAACAGCGGCTAAATATCCATTATATAGAGAGAGGTGTGTGTGTGTGTGTGTGTGTGTGTGTGTGTGTGTGTGTGTGTGTGTGTGTGTGTGTGTGTGTGTGTGTGTGTGTGTGTGTGTGTGTGTGTGTGTGTGTGTGTGTGTGTGTGTGTGTGTGTGTGTGACACATTATTTAAGTTATGGTGGGTGAAAAAGGTGACAAAAAAAACTCCAACATATAGCAAAAAAAAATTCACTTGTGAGCACATTCACATGTCTTAGACAGGTCTGCAACCCCGCCTTTCACCATTATACAGTTCTTCCAATGCAGCAAGGGATTCTGGGAAATAACATGCAAATGAGTACAAAGTGTCACAGTATGTGTGTGTATATATATATTATGTATCTTGTTTTTATTCCTTTTATTTTCTTCCCCGGTTCCCGATGTTCCTCCCTCCCCCTTTTGAAGTGACGCACGATTAGGGGTTTTTTTTTGCAGCGAGCGCCTTGCGCCCGTTTAACGAGCATTCCCTCTCCGCGCCTCCGGCAGTGCTTAATAGCCCCGTCCCTCTGTAAATAGAAGTGCTGACTTGCTGGACGGACGGGCTCCCTGCTGGAATACCTGACCGGGCTCTCGCACGCGGCTGTAGTTTTGTTTTTTGTGTCTCGAGCGGTTTTATGGCGCGGATTTATTACTTTGATATACACTGGGCTGTGTGCGCGGATCACTTTATATGGCTGAATTAGAGAGTGTCCCAATAGATTCTGCGCTGCAGAGCTAAATACAACCAGCGCCTACATACACACTGCTTCCTGACCGCTGATTATCAAGGCAGGCCCCCCCCCTCCCCAACAGGTCAGGTTTTCAGGACATCCCTGCTTCAGCACAGGTGGCTAAATCATTCCCTGCTTTAGCACAGGGGGCTCAATCAGAGGCTCAGTCGACTGATGCAGCCTTGAACAGGGGGGCTCAACCCCAGTTCTCATCTTGCCCCCCCCTCACCCCCAACAGGTCAGGTTTTCAGGATATCCCAGCTTCAGCACAGGTGGCTCAGTCGAAGACTAATGCAGCCTAGAACAGGGGTGCTCAACTCCAGTCCTCAAGCCTGATTGAGCCACCTGTGCTGGCTTATCCTGAAAACCTGTCCTGTTGCAGGGGCTTGAGGACTGGACGTTAGCCACTCTGTATCAAGGTGTACCTCCCCACGGACGGCCAGGTCTGTGTTTAACCCTTGCCTTTGAGCAATATCGTTAACTCCTGGCGTGTCAGAGAGCAGCAACATATTCTAGGTTCTTAGGGGGGTGTCATTCTATATTGAGCGGGGCACCGGTTGGGACATTTTGTGCCGGAAAAATCCCTATTAACGTAAATGGTCAACGGCCGCTTCGGACTTAACCTTTTCAGTGCCGCCGGACCCAGCACTTCGGCGTCTCGTGACGCAGCGCTTTTCCGGTATCCGACTTCTGAAGGGCAGGAAGCTCCGGTTCCGTTTGGGTCGGGAATTTGACAGCCGATCAGAACCGCTTGGGCCACAAGCATTATAATGTCATTTTTGGATGCATGCATACCTTTGAGTGCCGGAGTGGCGCGGCGCCTGCCTGCAAAGGGCGGCCACATGACCGCGGCGGGAACGCAGAACGCCATCTACGCGGGAAAACAACGTTTCCTCTGGCGTGACGTAACCACTGGAGTGCCAGGCCCCATGACATAGTGACTATGTCTTGGGAGCACCCAAAGAGTTAGACATATAATATACTTGAAGAATTTGCCAGCATTTGTAACACAGATATATGTGCAGTGTTTTACTGGGGGAAATGTCACTCGGCTGCTTAGCTAGGCTGGACGTGGCGGAAGTGTAGAGTAATACCGGTGTAATGAACGGAGAATGGCGTCAATCCCAAACAGGGCTGTATCCACTCGGACCCCGAGGGGACATCTTCCACCTGTCACTATGTGTGCGTCCGTAAGTCCCAGACAGACATACTGCATCAGCCCTGCAGTGCTGTAACTCCTGTGCTGTTTTGGGGTTAGGCAGGACACTGCGGTTAAAGCCCCTATAAAAGGCGGTCAGAGTTCTGTGAAATGACCCCCCTCCGACATAACACACTATGTAGTAATGTCCTACTCGTTATCCCAGCAGCCGACGTCGCTCGCAGGTTCTAAGGAACCACAAAATAGGGAGATTTGTTAATGACCCATTTCATTTTTTCATTTGTTATTGGGAAACCCCCGGCTGAAGCCTCAACTCTTCCATCATAATAGTGTCATTGCCTCTGAGGTCCTGAAGTGTGCGAGCGGGCGCCTCTAACGCTGTGTGTGTGTGGGACATTGCGCTCTCTGAAGTGTGCGAGCGAGCGCCTCTAACGCTGCGTGTGTGTGGGACATTGCGCTCTCTGAAGTGTGCGAGCGAGCGCCTCTAATGCTGCGTGTGTGGGACATTGCGCTCTGAAGTGTGCGAGCGAGCGCCTCTAACGCTGCGTGTGGGGGACATTGCGCTCTCTGAAGTGTGCGAGCGAGCGCCTCTAACGCTGCGTGTGGGGGACATTGCGCTCTCTGAAGTGTGCGAGCGGGCGCCTCTAACGCTGCGTGTGTGGGGGATATTGCGCTCTCTGAAGTGTGCGAGCGAGCGCCTCTAACGCTGTGTGTGTGGGGGGGACATTGCGCTCTCTGAAGTGTGCGAGCGGGCGCCTCTAATGCTGCGTGTGTGCGGGATATTGCGCTCTCTGAAGTGTGCGAGCGAGCGCCTCTAATGCTGCGTGTGTGGGGGACATTGCGCTCTCTGAAGTGTGCAAGCGGGCGCCTCTAACGCTGCGTGTGTGGGACATTGCGCTCTGAAGTGTGCGAGCGGGCGCCTCTAATGCTGCGTGTGTGCGGGATATTGCGCTCTCTGAAGTGTGCGAGCGGGCGCCTCTAACGCTGCGTGTGTGTGGGACATTGCACTCTCTGAAGTGAGCGAGCGCCTCTAATGCTGCGTGTGTGGGACATTGCGCTCTCTGAAGTGTGCGAGTGAGCGCCTCTAACGCTGCGTGTGGGGGACATTGCGCTCTCTGAAGTGTGCGAGCGAGCGCCTCTAACGCTGTGTGCGGGACATTACGCTCTCTGAACTGTGCGAGCGAGCGCCTCTAACGCTGTGTGTGTGCGGGACATTGCGCTCTCTGAAGTGTGCGAGCAAGCGCTTCTAACGCTGCGTGTGGGGGACATTGCGCTCTCTGAAGTGTGTGAGCGAGCGCCTCTAACGCTGCGTGTGTGTGGGACATTGCGCTCTCTGAAGTGTGCGAGCGAGCGCCTCTAACGCTGCGTGTGTGGGACATTGCATGCTCTGAAGTGTGCGAGCGAGCGCCTCTAACGCTGCGTGTGTGGGGGACATTGCGCTCTCTGAAGTGTGCGAGCGAGCGCCTCTAACGCTGCGTGTGCGGGACATTGCGCTCTCTGAAGTGTGCGAGCGAGCGCCTCTAACGCTGCGTGTGTGCGGGACATTGCGCTCTCTGAAGTGTGCGAGCGAGCGCTTCTAACACTGCGTGTGGGACATTGCACTTTCTGAAGTGTGCGAGCGAGCGCCTCTAACGCTGCGTGTGTGCGGGACATTGCGCTCTCTGAAGTGTGCGAGCGAGCGCTTCTAATGCTGCGTGTGTGTGGGACATTGCGCTCTCTGAAGTGTGCGAGCGAGCGCCTCTAGCGCTGCGTGTGGGGGACATTGCGCTCTCTGAAGTGTGCGAGCGAGCGCCTCTAACGCTGCGTGTGTGCGGGATATTGCGCTCTCTGAAGTGTGCGAGCGAGCGCCTCTAACGCTGCGTGTGTGGGACATTGCGCTCGGAAGTGTGCGAGCGAGCGCCTCTAACGCTGCGTGTGGGGGACATTGCGCTCTCTGAAGTGTGCGAGCGAGCGCCTCTAACGCTGCGTGTGTGCGGGACATTGCGCTCTCTGAAGTGTGCGAGCGCCTCTAACGCTGCGTGTGTGCGGGACATTGCGCTCTCTGAAGTGTGCGAGCGCCTCTAACGCTGTGTGTGTGCGGGACATTGCGCTCTCTGAAGTGTGCGAGCGAGCGCCTCTAACGCTGCGTGTGTGCGGGACATTGCGCTCTCTGAAGTGTGCGAGCGAGCGCCTCTAACGCTGCGTGTGGGGAACATTGCGCTCTCTGAAGTGTGCGAGCGAGCGCCTCTAACGCTGCGTGTGGGGGACATTGCGCTCTCTGAAGTGTGCGAGCGAGCGCCTCTAGCGCTGCGTGTGTGCGGGACATTGCACTCTCTGAAGTGTGCGAGCGAGCGCCTCTAGCGCTGCGTGTGTGCGGGACATTGCACTCTCTGAAGTGTGCGAGCGAGCGCCTCTAGCGCTGCGTTTGTGCGGGACATTGCACTCTCTGAAGTGTGCGAGCGAGCGCCTCTAGCGCTGCGTTTGTGCGGGACATTGCACTCTCTGAAGTGTGCGAGCGAGCGCTTCTAACGGGGATCATGTCGTATGTGATGTCATCAGTCGTGTCGTTCGGTTTGACACCAGTGATGTCATTTTTTTGTCATCAGTGATGTCATTAGTGAATTGTTACCAACCACAGACAAAACCCAGCTCCTCGATCTCGGAAACCATCCTGCAAAATGTGGTCACGATATCTCACCAACGTGGAGCAGTCAGACAGACACCTTCCCAAAATATATAGCAGATTACTGGGGGGTCGCCTGGCAGTGACAGGGTTAAGGAAACCCTTTTACCCGCAGACACCGTAATTGCTCTGCGTGACGCACACATTCCTGTAGACTGAACCCCCTCCCCCCCCAGCTGGTGGAATATCTCCTAGACATTACCGCGCAGCGTTTCCATGGATACGGGCTCTTTCCCAGGATCCCCAATAAGCAAGTTAAAGTGATGTATATAAGGACATTTACTGTCGCCCTGGGGGGGGGGGGGTGGAGGGGGGGAGATCGAAACAGGAGCGCAGACGATATGTGGTACCCACCGCGTTTTAACCCTGCGTGCTGGCTGACGGACGAGGCAGAGAATAGCACCGCTGGCGGTATTGGCCATTAGGGCAAGGCGGAAGCCTGGGGCCTCGCGTCTCCGGGGGCCCGCGCTCTCTCCTCTCCCTCCTGTTGGCGCCGGATTGGAACTTTCTCCCGACCGGAGGGGCGAGCTCCGTCGCGCTTCCTCGCAGCCCACTATGGCCGGCCCCATAGGCCCCTGCATTTTGTTTGCGCAAAGTATGGACGGGACCTAAGATATCGTAACCGCATTTTGCATGATGGTTCCCATGATCGGGAAGCCGGGTTTTGTCTGTTTGGATACAATTGGATACGTTCTATTTTTCATTCTATAAGTTATTACAATTTCTCTAAGCGAGTCAGACACAGGGTGGTGTTACCCGGTAGGTTGTGTATCTGGCACGTAATATCATAACGCACATAGCCTGGTGGCAGATAAGGAGAGTCAGGTAGCTATAAAGTTTACACAGAAAGCAGATGAAGAAAGAGGAAGTCAGCTGGTGCGGGAGGGGGACATCATAAAGGTATTTAAGGAAAGTGATGGGAGGGAGAGCGATAAGGGGGGTTAGAGAGATGAGGGGGGGGGGAGAGAAGGGGTAGGGGGGATGAGGTTGGTTTCTTAGAATTCACGAGCAATGCTGAGTACTTTCAGCTAGTGACTTAATAAAGAGAAGACAAAAAACACGGAAAGCTTAACCCTTTCCCTGGCAGAGATTAAACACAACAAAATATTTGAACTGCATAAAGCGCACTAAGACCTTACATGGAAAGCTCTGGACACCTGAGGAACAGACCTGTGAGGTTTGGAAAGCTCTGTACATGTGAAGAAGAGACCTGTGAGGTTTGGAAAGCTCTGTACATGTGAAGAAGAGACCTGTGAGGTTTGGAAAGCTCTGGACACCTGAGGAAGAGACCTGTGATGTTGGGAAAGCTCTGCACATGTGAAGAAGAGACCTGTGAGGTTTGGAAAGCTCTGTACATGTGAATAAGAGACCCGTGAGGTTTGGAAAGCTCTGTACATGTGAAGAAGAGACCTGTGAGTTTTGGAAATCTCTGTACATGTGAAGAAGAGACCTGTGAGTTTGGGAAAGCTCTGTACATGTGAAGAAGAGACCTGTGAGATTTGGAAAGCTCTGTACATGTGAAGAAGAGACCTGTGAGGTTGGGAAAGCTCTGTACATGTGAAGAAGAGACCTGTGAGGTTGGGAAAGCTCTGTGCACGTGAAGAAGAGACCGGTGAGGTTTGGAAAAGCTCTGTACATGTGAAGAAGAGACCTGTGAGGTTGGGAAAGCTCTGTACATGTGAAGAAGAGACCTGTGAGGTTGGGAACGTTCTGTACACATGAAGAAGAGACCTTTGAGGTTGGGAAAGCTCTGTACATGTGAAGAAGAGACCTGTGAGGTTTGGAAAGCTCTGTACACACGAAGAAGAGACCTGTGAGGTTGGAAAGCTCTTTACATGTGAAGAAGAGACCTGTGAGGTTTGGAAACCTCTGTACACACTGTTACATCCATAAATAATTATTTTGTTGGTCTTTGAATAGTTATCACAATCTCCAACAAACCTCACAGGAAGCACTGACCATAATACCTTCCCTTTTATATTGAATAATGTAACCAGTGTAACATGTAACAGTGATCCCTGGCAAGAGACCGTTACACTGATAACCCTGCTGGACGTATTATGTGTGAAGGGGTTAACTGCAACGTAAGCCTCTTTGAGCCATCTTCCATTGGCACTTGATAGGACGTCCTCTCCCCGCGCTGGACCGTCGCGGCTGTAATCTCTCTGTCCCCGCACCTGCGAGTGTCGCACGGTTGAGTTCCTTCCTTTATTGCTAGCAGAAGCCTCGCGGATAAAAGCTTCTGCCAATATTTGCTTCCCCCTTATAAATCGTCTCGGGGAATGAGAACAGACAAGCGCTGGGTAATATACCAAACCAACGCCGAACAGGACGCCGCCAGGGCTGGATCCGTGACCAGTCCTTGATAAAGAACAAGATACCGTAGGCTTATCCAAACAATTCTGTTGATAGTCAAGAGATGCATTGCGCTAAAGTGGATAGACAGAGAGGCACCAACTTTGGATCTAGTACAGCGCAAAATGCTGGACCTGTTCAAATTGGACAGGTGGGATGCATGGTTAGAAGGGCCATCCTCAAAAAATAGGATGATTGAGCATTGGAAACAGTTCCTGACAAACACCCAATTTATCAATAGGAAAAATCTGGGAGGAAATACTAGAGACTACTGTAATATATAAGGTACGCAAGGATTCACCAGGATAAAGTGTTTAAATGAAAGAAACTAGAGAGATACGTCGATTCAGTTAGAGTGACTTAGTTAATGTTAAAACTTAGAATAGGATTTTATTTTATTTCTTTTTTGTATGTTTTATGTGGAGCCTTCCTCCTATATAACAAAAATGTTAAGGGTAGGAATAAATTGGATCTTCTGAAGGAGGAGAAAGGGCCGCAAGAAAAAGGGAAGAAAATAATAGATCACAACCAGGTATGTGGCACTTTCAAGATCGAAAGCTAAGCATAGACAGACAATTGGGAACAACAGTCATGGGTATAAACTATGTGTACTGTATAACCAAAAGCTGTATAAGTAGCAAATGTACCAATACAGGATTGTATAAGTAGCAAGTGTACCAATATAGGATACTAGCTGAGAGACCCGGCGTTGCCCGGGATGTAAATGCGTAATAGGTAGTATTATTTATAAATGGTGGAACAATAGGTGACTATTTGTTGTAAAGGTTGGATAATAATGTTGAAAAGAAAGATGGAATAAAATGTAATACGATGTTGTATAAAAATGGTTTATTGTAAACACACCACAGTACAATGTATATTTTGGTGACATAAGTGATGTGAAAATGTGAGGCGTGTGTCCTGCTAGGGTGTGAGCGGGTGTGAGGCGGCGGGTGGGTGTTCAGTACGGGTGGCGCATGGGTAGTGAGTGCTGGCTGTGGGTCGGGGTCCTGCTAGGGTGTGAGGCGGCGGGTGTGTGGCGAGTGCGGGTGACAGCTGGTCAGTGATATTGTTGCGTAGGGGCAGGATGCGGCAGGTGTGTGTCGAGTGTGTGGGGTGGGTGAGAGGCGGCGAGTGTGTGTCGAGTGGCGGGTGTCTGTTGAGTGCGTGCGGCGGCTGTGTGGCGCAGGGGTGTGAGCGGTGGGCGGGTGAAAGGCAGAAGTGCGGGTGGGCGAAAGGCAGAGGCAGGAGGGCGGACGAAAGGCATTGAAGGAGGGGAGGTGAGGTCGGAGGGGTGGTGAGGGGAGGTGAAGGGGGGGGGAGGTGAGGAGGATGGGTGGTGAGGGGGGGGGTGGTGGGGGATGGTGAAGGGGGGGTGGAGGGGAGGTGAAGGGGGGGCGGAGGGGAGGTGAAGGGGGGGCGGAGGGGAGGTGAAGGGGGGGCGGAGGGGAGGTGAAGGGGGGGCAGAGGGGGTAGGTGGGAGGCTGGGGGGGAGGGGGGAGGTGAAGGGGGGGTGAGGGTAGATGAAGGGGGGGTGGAGGGGAGGTGAAGGGGGGGTGGTAAGGGGTGGGAGGTGGTGGTAAGGGGGGGAGGTGGTGGAAAGGTGGTAAGGGGGGAGGTGGTGGGAAGGGGGGGGTGGTGGGAGGTGGTGGGAAGGGGGGGAGGTGGTGGGAAGGGGGGGATGTGGTAGGAAGGTGGGAAGGGGGGGGAGGTGGTAGGAAGGTGGGAAGGGGGGGGGAGGTGGTGGGGATGTGGGAAGGTGGGAGGTTGTAAGGGGGGAGTGAAGGGAAGGTGAAGGTGGGGGTGAAGGTGGGGGTGGAGGGGGCGGTGAATGTGGGGGTGGAGGGTGGGGTGAAGGTGGGGGTGAAGGTGGGGGTGGAGGGGGCGGTGAATGTGGGGGTGGAGGGTGGGGTGAAGGTGGGGGTGAAGGGGAGGTGAAGGTAGGGGTGGAGGGGAGGTGAAGCGGGGGTGGAGGGGAGGTGAAGCGGGGGTGGCGGGGAGGTGAAGGGGGGGGTGGAGGGGAGGTGAAGGGGGGGGTGTGGAGGGGAGGTGAAGGGGGGTGGAGGGGAGGTGAAGGGGGGGGTGGAGGGGAGGTTAAGGGGGGGGTGGAGGGGAGGTTAAGGGGGGGGTGGAGGGGAGGTTAAGGGGGGTGGAGGGGAGGTTAGGGGGGGTGGAGGGGAGGTTAAGGGGGGGGTAGAGGGGAGGTTAAGGGGGGGGGTGGAGGGGAGGTTAAGGGGGGGGGTGGAGGGGAGGTTAGGGGGGGGTGGAGGGGAGGTTAAGGGGGGGTGGAGGGGAGGTTAAGGGGGGGTGGAGGGGAGGTTAAGGGGGGGGGGTGGAGGGGAGGTTAAGGGGGGGTTGGAGGGGAGGTGAAGGTGGGGTGAAGTGGAGGGGAGGTGAAGGGGGTGGAGGGGGGAGGGGGGGGAAGGGGAGGTGGAGGGGATGTGGAAGGGAGGGGAAGTGGAGTGAGGGGTGGGTGAGGGGAGGTGAAGGGGGGGTGGAGGTGAGGTGAAGGGGAGGGGGGGGTGGAGGGGAGGTGGAGGGGAGGTGAAGGGGGGGGGTGGAGGGGAGGTGAAGGGGGGGGGTGGAGGGGAGGTGAAGGGGGGGGGGGTGGAGGGGAGGTGAAGGGGAGGGGTGGAGGTGAAGGGGAGGGGGGGAGGTGAAGGGGAGGGGTGGAGGGGAGGTGGAGGGGATGTGAAGGGGGGGAGGAGGGGAGGTGGAGGGAGGAGAGGGAGAGGGGGGGAGAGGAGGTGGAGGGGATGTGGAAGGGAGGGGAAGTGGAGTGAGGGGTGGGTGAGGGGAGGGGAAGGCCGTTCCCTCACCCGTCCGGCAGGTCCCATGTGGATGTGAGGCGGGAGGCAGCGTGTTGTGGCCGCTCCCCCGCTGTGTCCCTGGCGCGCGCTCGCTCACTCCGCTCCCCCGCTGACTGTAGCGGCGCCGGGGGTGGGTGGGTGGAGGGGAAATGAGTGAGGGAAGGTGAAGGCCGCTCCCTCACCCGTCCGGCCGCTTCCTCACCCGTCCGGCCGCTCCCTCACCCGTCCGGCCGCTCCCTCACCCGTCCGGCAGCTCCCTCACCCGTCCGGCAGCTCCCACGTGGAGGGGGGGGGGGTGAAAGCGCGGGAAACAGGGAGAGGCGGAGGAAGAGGCGGAGCCTCCGGGACCGGTGGGGAAGAGAGCGGGAGATGTGCTGCTAACACTGTGAGCCCCGCTAATGTATGTAACACTGTGTGTGTGTGTGTGTGTGTGTGTGTGTATAGTGATGTGTGTGTGTGTGTGTGTATAGTGATGTGTGTGTGTATAGTGATGTGTGTGTGTGTATAGTGATGTGTGTGTGTGTGTATAGTGATGTGTGTGTGTGTGTATAGTGGTGTGTGTGTGTGTGTGTGTGTGTGTGTATAGTGATGTGTGTGTGTGTGTGTATAGTGATGTGTGTGTGTGTGTGTATAGTGATGTGTGTGTATAGTGATGTGTGTGTGTGTGTGTGTGTGTGTGCCCCCTGCACTCCGCCTCAGGCCAATGAGAGGTGTGCGGGGGCGGGCGGCCCAAGGGAGCAATCTCATTGGCCTGGCCCAAGGTCCAATGAGATTGCCGCTAGGGACACGGGGAGGGACACAGGGAGACACATACAGACCCGGACACATAGGACACTTTCAGAAATATATAGTAGATGATCAATGCTGTACTGTGAAAGTCGATATTCTATGTAAAAAAAGGAATTACATGTGTGTATCCGTGGCACAGAGTGGCATATAATGATTGTAGACACGTCAGGTCTAGCGGGTACTAAGAGACAGATATCCATTTGTAGCTCAAATGTATGGGTAAGACGGTCGTTATTAATCTCGTTGCGTCCGTAATGAGCGCCTGAATCTATTGATGTAGCTCACGTGTGTGTGCACGTATTACAGAAGGAAAGTTATGAGTACGTGTAGATATTAAGGAAAAGTTTAAATGTCGTTTGTAAGGTTTTTTTTTTTTTTTTTACTCTGTCGTAAAACTGTTAATCTAACAGCTGATTTATGACAGAGTTGGGCTTATGTTGTTTTAATGGGGAAAATTGTACTTAAAGCTGCAGTTCAGGCAATATCCGCCATGTGTGGTTTTTTTTAATAAATCAGTTCTGTAGTAAGACAAAATACTTTTAGCATTTTCTGTTTTAAAAAAAACAATTTTGAAAGACCAATTTTCTTGTATTCTATTTTAACAAGCATGCCTGTTCCTATAGCAACCATTTACATTCCCCAGATCTAAAGATGTCGCCAAACTTCGCCGATCAATAGACGGAGAATGAATTGACCGGCAGCTATGCAGTTTTTTTAGGTAAGTAGAGATTGCCCACATGAAACTATTGAAGTAAAAAAAAAAACTAAAAAAAACAGGTGCTTGAACTGCAGCTTTAAGCTTCAGAAGAGTTTCTGAAAATCAGATTTCAACAGAGGCGTGTTTGGACCTAAGACATGAGTCTCACTTCTGCGCCAGTGGCCTCTCAGGGAGAAAACCTATGACATAGGGTAATGGATGGGGTTTTATGTTCTATCCTTTCATTTGGAGAAACCGTTCTGCATTTATTGTAATTGTATGTTCTTGTAATCCCTTTTCTGTAATCTGAAGCACTGTATTTTTGACATAATGCTTTGGACTCTGAATGAACTGTTTGCACGCTCTGGAGAGAGTAGTTACATTTTCGGACACATTTTGCTAGAACAGATTTTTGTGTGTTAATTGCATCGTTTTTCTATTATTAAGAGGGACCTGGGACCCTGGCAAATATAAATGTTACATATTTTATTTGCATTTCTCGGGTGGTGGAAGCGTATAGATATGATTGCAATAGAGTAAGGGGTTAATATTAACTCATTGGAGGTACCTTTGCAGAGGAGAAAGGTGGGTTGGCTAAAGTAGCCATAAGTATTAACCCTGGTTGCGTATCTAAGTCACGTACTCACTTGTGAGCTGTTCGTGACAGGTGGTATATGGGGACGCATTGAGGTGAGATATTGTTCATTTGAGGGACCATTGCAGAGGTGAAGAGTGGGGCAGCTTGCGAGCTGTGTATTAACCCTTGTCCCGTATGCAGGTCATGTGCTCACAGCCCCTTACTCTTAACCCCCTACCCTAACAGCTAAAACCCCTTAAGTTAACTTACCTTATTGGCGAAGCGGCGACCTGGCGTGGCGAGACGGCTGCGACCAGATGTCCGATTACGCACAGACCATGCTAGCTAAATAAATGTGCTTTATCATAAAGCATTTTACGGGTAGAAGCTGCTCTAATTATAGTCGTTAATTCTGAATGTTTATCTGTGTGTGCCCCAAACGTGTCTATACTAATGCAGCCTATAACAGGGGGCTCAACTCCAGTCCTCAAGTCCACCCCCCCCCCCCCAACAGGTCAGGTTTTAAGGATATCCCAGCTTCAGCACAGGTGGCTCAATCGGTCCCAGCTTCAGCACAGGTGGCTCAATCGGTCCCAGCTTCAGCACAGGTGGCTCAATCGGTCCCAGCTTCAGCACAGGTGGCTCAATCGGTCCCAGCTTCAGCACAGGTGGCTCAATCAGTCCCAGCTTCAGCACAGGTGTCTCAATCAGTCCCTGCTTCAGCACAGGTGAATCAATCAAAGGCTCAGTCGACTGAGCCCCTGATTGAGCCAACTATGCTGAAGCTGGGATATCCTGAACACCTGCCCTATTGGGGGGAGGGGGGAGGGCGTGAGGACTGGAGTTGCCCATCTCTCGCTTAGAATATCAGTTCCCAAATAATTCAGCAGCTGGGTTTAATGTTGACATTGGCACCGTTCGGGCTGTAAGCATTGTCTGCAAATAGGTCACAAATAAAGATACGAAAAAACCTGAACGTGACAAAGAAAATGTATTGCAAATTCACACAGCGCGTGTTCAGTAAGAGAAGATCGTCTGCGACGGGAGCGAGCTAACAGTGCAGAGCATGTACACAAATACAAAGTGATATATATATATATCACACAGATATAAGTAACCAAATCCAATAAACAGTGTAATCACAGCAGTCACTTAAACATGTGCAATCACTTTGTCCTTGGTTCATTAACAATCATATTTGCTCCATAGACCGTGAACTTCAGTTTGAAATGGTTGAAAATAGCTCAATTCTGTATGCGAGTGCAAGAGAGTGTGAGAGAGTGTGAGAGAGTGTGAGAGAGTGTGAGAGAGTGTGAGAGAGTGTGAGAGAGTGTGAGAGAGTGTGCGAGAGTGCGAGAGAGTGTGCGAGAGAGTGCGAGAGAGTGCGAGAGAGTGCGAGAGTGTGAGAGAGTGTGTGTGTGAGTGAGAGTGAGAGTGTGAGTGTGAGTGAGCGAGTGTGTGTGTGAGTGAGAGTGTGTGAGTGAGAGTGTGTGTGTGTGTGAGAGTGTGAGTGAGAGTGTGTGTGTGTGTGTGAGTCTGGCAGGTTTCCGTAAAACTCCTCCTCGTCTCTCGAGAACAGAAAGACACGAAAACGAGCCTGGAACTGCGAAGTCTGGCGACCCCCATCGATGACAGCCGTGATATCTGGATACAAGATGCACAAACGCTTGACTGCAAAGAAGTGTACAGCACAAGGGGGGGGGCTAAGGTCTCAGGCCGACGGAGCGGGGAAGAAAGTGGGTTTCTATCATACAAAGTTCAGAAGTTTCCGCTCACCAGTCCCGCGTAGAACGGAGCGGATTTATAATACTTTTCCGTTTGCAATGAATGACTGCCGTTTACTTTGCCGTCCCGGAGAAACTCACATCCTGCCGGTTTTCTGCCTCCCTCTTTATGCAGCTGAAGCACCGTTTGCTCTGGGGAAATCGATCGGCGTGTGGGAACTGTTCCCGGCACGGTCTGAGCCACGCCCTGAGCTAGGGCGCAAGCGTGCTGAAAGGACGTGGTGCGTCCGACAACTTGTACTGTGGCTCACCATAGTGAGAGTGCCACCAGGCGTTGACATTCGTGGCATCTATTCTAAGACCTACATCTAGCGTCTTTGTAACTCCTGTGGTGCCAGACGGGCCGGCGGTGCACGGTGTTCACCGCCCACTCTGTCCTGCATGGAGGGTTACATATTTTGCGCATGCGTCTGTAAGCAGCAGTATATTGAGCAGCGCACAGTCAGTGTTTAAGATGACGGACTTTGCCTTCTGACCATTCTTTTTTTTTATTAGGGTTTTTAAAAAAAAAAAGATTACTTGCACCAGGGAGTCCTTATCTGGAGTCCCCTGAACCCCCAGAATCCTTTATGGTCTTATAAAACTACAACCGTGGCCGCTTGGGTCACCGAGAGAAAGCCACCACTTCATTTCTTGATGAAGTAGCGGTTTTCTGGAAGCGAGCCGCCGCGACTCCTTGATCATTGAGTGTCCACTGAGCGCGTATTCGTGCCTGGCGGCCAAAACCATTGATCGTTTCCGAATCGTGGGGGCTCTCTGTTTCGGAAAAGGACTGCTGCTTGATTTTGTTCTCTCTCCTGGGATGTTGTTTTGAGGAAGTCGTACTTATCCTTGTTCCCATCGAAGGGATGGGGAGAGGAGGAGGTTCAGTTCAATGTTAGAGCTGCTACCCTGAATAGCAGAGGATGTGGGTTCTGATCCTGTTGGATCTGACACCAGTACCCCCCGTCAAATATTTTTGGAGGTGTGACTCATGCTAATGGATATGCAAAGCATATTCAAATATCTCCCAAGGTACCTCAGGTGTGTTCCTTTTTCAGCACATGCATCTCTCCCTAATTTATTTGGAGGTAGGTTTGAGGGGGCATATATACAACTGGAACTCCTCCATCACCCCCACATTTCATTCCGTGCCAAACTGGGTATGACAACTTCGGCCCCTTACAGTGCAAAGTATCATACTCTGTAGAAAAACACGTGTTTCAGGCCAACTAGGGAGAGAATTATTTCGACAGACGTAATGTTATTATTTTTTCAAAACTTTGGCCCAGGCTTCCCCCTACCATTGCATTGTTGCTTGGGACAGATGAACTTGGTTTTTTGGCATTGCTGTGGGGCTTTGGTAACCTTTGCTTATGGACCATTAGGTGCTGTATTCTACCTGTGTCAGGTGTTGATAATTAGAGAGACGATTTGGGTTGATTTTGCCTGGTATTGAATATACCGTTCAGGGGTCACACACATTTCCCTATTCGCAGGGAGGTTTTTTTTATCTCAGGATTTAAGGGTAGTACCCCTGGTCTCTGGGAACAAGCCTGAAGAAGGGGCTCACCCCCCCCCCAAAAAAAAATGTTGCCCCCTTATTTCCCTGTACCCCTCTTTCCCCTGCTTTTCCCTCCCTTCCCTCGTGTTGCATTCCTTTTTAGTTACTTTTCTACAAACGTTGTTCACACTGGATGCTGGGGTAAATAATACACATTTCACTATTTTCCAATTTCAGTGTGCATATGTCTACACATGTATTTCACGATATTAAATTTTATTTGGCCTATGCTTACATTTTCGTTGTATCCTTTTTGAGTGCTGGGAACCTCCCTATTTTTCCCGCCTCAGCACCCAGCATTTAGTCTGTGTGTGACCCAAATTAAAGCCCCCCCCCGCCCCCCCAGCAGAATGCTTCTTTAAAACCTAAAGACTGCAGCCTTTATCACTTCCATCTGTACACATGGTGCTCACATTTAAAAATGCCTCCTGCCTGTATCTAACCTACTGTACATGTGTATCTGATAACCAGGCTGCTGTCATCCACTATTCTGTCCTGAGCATTGTGCTCGAGGCAAAACTCAAAGCAACTGTTAGGGGTACGGGGAGGGTAATATCGCGGCAAAACACAGGAACCCGACGTGGCTGCCCCAGATCATCACGTACAATCTCAAACTAATATCATAACAAAACTATATCTCATGTGTTTAAAACCTCTCTGCTGCCAGCAGGGCGGCGATGGCTGTAGGAGAGCGAAACCGGCAGTGCCACATGAGTGGCCACTTGTTTTATAAGGGACATGGTTGGTGGCACCTCTCCAGTATACCAGAATGATGACCGACTGACGTCACTACCTATATAAGGGTCTATATTTCCGAAGACGTGTTGCTGCGTAAGACACCTGCAGGAAGAGATCTGATGGCACATTGGCTGTAAAGGGATATTTTGACTAAACCGTGCTGCACAGTGTTTTATAGTAACAGCCTGGTATCCGTCCTTAACCAAGAGTCACTAGAGAACCGTAAGAATTTGTGGCAAACTGGTGGAATAAAGTATAACGGAGGCTTCAGAGGGGAAGTTTGCTGCTTCAGTCGCCCCACCCTACCATCAGAATGTCCCCAAGTAGGCAATGCTGCTGGCATTACTCCAATCTCTGCCAGTGTCTGACTCCGTCATCATGGTAATCCAGCCTGACCGCATACCCCAGCTAATAACCAATGACAAGCGGCTCCGTTGTGCCAGGATATTAGTGTTGGTAAAAGGGCAGGGGAGATGGTCTGGGTTCCAAAAACATGGTAAGCTTGGCAAAGGTCTGGGGTCTTCCAAGCGTATTGCGCTCCCAGTATGGCTGTACATTGCAACACACAGGTCTATCAATTATTACCCCTTTCCCAACTTCATTTACCCAATATGCTTCAATGGGGTCTCATTCACTGAAACTAGCATAATGTCATAATTTGGTGCGGAACCCCCATAGCTCACTCTGGGATCCCTGCATCTTGGCAGCCATGAATATATTCGGGCAACAGAAGGGTCCTTCCACAGTCTTCCAAACATGAGCTGTTGGTTTAGATAATCTTCCAGAGCCTGGAGGCCTCCAATCTATACTCAGGATGCAAGTCGGGAGGTCTCCAAAATGGTATACTCCGACCATAGTCTGGAGGTCTCTAATCTTTTGTATTCAGATGCTAGTCTGAAGGTCTCCGTTGAGAAGGGTTCGCTGAGTCTCTGTGGTTTCGTTAAATCTGGACTTGTCTTGTTTGCTGTCACTCCGGTCTGCTTCATCCATGCCGCTGACCCTGGACAGGCACAAGACATTCTGAAAGCTCTTCTTGAAGTTGTCGGAGAGGAAGGCGTACAGGATGGGGTTGGCACAGCTGTTGGCGTAGCTCAGAACTACCACAAAGTCCCACATGGCTTTCAACCCGGGGGTTGGCACAATCAAGAGGGATACAGAGGAGACATTAAAGATGTAGAAGGGGAGCCAGCAGAAGATGAAAACGGCCACCACTATGGACACCATTCTGGTGACCTTCTTTTCTGACCGCTTTCTCTTAGAAGAGCAAACTCTTATCCCTGAGGATTTTACTTTGATTATGATGAAGAGATAACAGAGGCAGATGATGCTTAGTGGAACCAGAAAGCCCAGGATGAAGGCGTAGATTATAAAACCGGTGTACCATGCGCCAGAATTTCCAGGCCAGATAATGGTGCAGCTGCTTCTTCCATAGTGACTTTGCACACCAGCATAAGTCATAATGGGCATGATAACCAAGAGGGAAATGGTCCACACTGCAACATTGACCATTTTGGCCGTCCTGGGTCTCCTCCATTTGGCAGACCTGATAGGTTGAACAACAGCCAGGTACCTATCTATGCTCATGACAGTCAAACAGAATATGCTGGTAAATTGGTTGATTCCATCCACCGTCATGATAATGCGGCAGATGACCTTGCCAAACGGCCAGTGGACCAAAGCCACTTGCATGGCCAGAAAGGGCAGGCCGAGCATGAACAGCTCATCGGCAATGGCCAAGTTGAGTATGTAGATGTTGGTGATGGTCTTCATCTTGGCATAGCGGAGGATGACGTAGATAACCAGGGTATTCCCGCAGAGTCCGACTACACACACCACAAAGTAAATGAAGGTGAGGATGGCGTTGCTCGTCATGTCATAGTAGGCAGATGTGGCGTTACTGGACGCATTGGTGGGTGTCTCTGTGGAGAAATTGTCAAACTGCAACAGCGAGGAGAACCAGCACTCCGTGACATTTGGCAGCTCTGAGTAATCCTGCTCCATCTTGCTGTCGGCTCCTGGGAGGGGTTGCCAGTCCTCAACGTGCTCCTGGTGGAGATTTTGTTTTTAAAGCTTTTGGGCTTTATGGGATCTGAAGGCACAAGAAAAAAAGCAAGAAAAGCATCAGAAACATAGAAATTGACGGCAGATAAGAACCGGCCCTCCCAGTCAGCGGCTCAGTCGTTTTGACTGAGCCACCTGTGCTGGAGCAGGGATATCCTTAAGACCTGACCTGTTGGGGTTCCCGGAGGACAGGAGTTGGGAAACACGGCTTTACTGTATTAGCCCTACTACCTCTGGCAGGCTTTTCCATAAATCTACCACCTCCTCACCCGAGTACATCCTCACATTTCCCCTGCGCCTCCCACCCTCCAGCTTCAGAGAATGACCTCTTGTTCTAGCTCTTCTCTCTCTCTGAAATGTACTTCCATACTGCACCCTTTTATATATAAACAAATAAAAGGAAAGAGCAGTGAAATCAGCGCTAATGCTGTTGATATAAAACAGTGACAATATAAGTAACAGAAGTTAATATAATAAACTTTAAACTTAAAGTAGGGGCTGCCTAGGCAAAATATGGTTAACACAGACCAATAGAAACAAGGCGCCGGTTCTTTGTATTTACCCTTTTATATATGTGACCATCACTCCCCCTCTGCCTTCTCTCCTCCGAGGTGACTCTGTACACGTCGAGGTCCTTTTTGTAATCATCTCTGGCGAATGAAAGCAGCAGTTCCTGGCCAAGTGCATTTGAGCCCTTTATAAGCCTCCCTTTCCTTAACCCCTTCACTGCCAGAACTACATGCAACAGGTTAAACTAGCTCCACCACGCCGACCCATGCTTGGTTTGCCATGTTCACATTGTGTGTTGCCCTCACCTCTAGCGCTCTACTCTAAAGCTGGAGAAGTCTGGAGAGTCTTATTTCCCATAGTAGTTTTGGGCAGGGTCTTCAGAGGGGCATTAAGAGTGTCTGACCGTGGGCATCATCTGTCGAGCATTTTCATTCTAGCAGTATCTGTTGAACTTGAGCTGTCATACTTAACACAGCTGTACATTACAGCATGCTTATTTTTCTGAAGGTTTGGAGTAATGAATGCAGCTGTACTAGGTGTTTAGTTGTTTTCACAAAACTCTTGGCTGTGGAGGAACCTACAGACCGTGACCAATGCAATAACATTTCCAGTGACTATATACAAATGTATTCGGGGACAATACAAGGAGCTTTCAAAAGAACTGTTCATCCCAAGGGCAGTACTAAGGACTCGGGGCCATCCCTTAAGGTTGGAGGAAAGGAGATGTCACCAGCAACAAAGGAAAGGGTTCTTTACAGTAAGGGCAGTTACAATGTGGAATTCATTACCCATGGAGACTGTGATGGCAGATACAATAGATTTGTTCAAAAAAAAGGTTGGACATCATTTTAGAAAGGAAAGGTATACAGGGATATACCAAATAAGTATACATGGGAAGGATGGTGATCCAGGGAGTAATCTGATTGCCAATATGTGGAGTCGGGAAGGAATTTATTTATTTTTCCCCTTATTTTTCCACATTGGATGATATGACTCTGGGGTTTTTTTGTTTGCCTTTCTCTGGATTAAAATATGTAAATATAAATATAGGATAAAGTATCTGCCGTCTAAATGTAACATAGGTTGAACCCGATAAACGTGTCTTTTTTTCAACCTCATCTACTCCGGTATGTAACTATGTGACTCCCCTCCCATTAGATTCCTTTCCATGTAGAGGTGTCTGGGAACGATCAAACCTCCCCTATTAATGCCATGCAGAGTATCACGGGAAAACCATTCGGTCCTTCAGCGTCTATAGCACTAGGAAGGGTGGCCACTTTCACTCGTGGTTTTGGTGTAGAGAAATGTTTTGTGTTGTTGCTTTGCCAGAACTTCTTTGGATATGTACACAGGTAGTGTTGTGCATTAGGCTTTTGAGACTGCAGAGGTCTCTATATAGAAATTAAATCAATAATCCCCCTTTTTTTGCGCAAAAGTTATTTTTTTTTGTTTTAAAATGTTTAACCAGTTAACCCCTCCCTGTAACTCCTCCTGTTGCTCCATATAACCCCTCCCTATAACTCCTTCAATTGATCCATATAACCCCTTCTTATAACTCCTCATTACCCTTTATAACCCCCCTATAACTCCTCCTATTACTCCATATAACCTCTCCCTATAACTTACCCCATATACTGTAACCGCTCCCTATAACTTCTATTAGCCCATATACCCGCTCCCTATAATTCCTCCTCCTGTTGCTTCATATAAACGCCCCTATAATTCCTCTTATTACCCCATATACCCACTCCCTATAACTCCTATTACCCTATATAACCGCTCACTATAACTCCTCTTATTACTCCATATAACCTCTCCCTATAACACCACCTATTGCCCCTTATACCCACTCCCTAGACCTCCTCCTATTGCCCCATATAGCCTCTCCTTATAACTCTTTATATTCCTCGATATAACGTCCCAAATCATTGCCAAATAGAATGATACAGCAGGTCTTGGGTACAGTACATTGATGCAAAGATGCACTTGTTCCAAATGACTCTCTACACAGCTACAATGCTACACTCTGCAGTCTTTAACTCCTAAACTACAATGCTACACTCTGCCGTCTTTAACCCCTAAACTACAATGCTACACTCTGCCGTCTTTAACCCCTAAACTACAATGCTACACTCTGCCGTCTTTAACCCCTAAACTACAATGCTACACTCTGCCGTCTTTAACTCCTAAACTACAATGCTACACTCTGCCGTCTTTAACTCTTAAACTACAATGCTACACTCTGCCGTCTTTAACCCCTAAACTACAATGCTACACTCTGCCGTCTTTAACTCCTAAACTACAATGCTACACTCTGCCGTCTTTAACTCCTAAACTACAATGCTACACTCTGCCGTCTTTAACCCCTAAACTACAATGCTACACTCTGCCGTCTTTAACTCTTAAACTACAATGCTACACTCTGCCGTCTTTAACCCCTAAACTACAATGCTACACTCTGCCGTCTTTAACTCCTAAACTACAATGCTACACTCTGCCGTCTTTAACTCCTAAACTACAATGCTACACTCTGCCGTCTTTAACTCCTAAACTACAATGCTACACTCTGCCGTCTTTAACTCCTAAACTACAATGCTACACTCTGCCGTCTTTAACCCCTAAACTACAATGCTACACTCTGCAGTCTTTAACTCCTAAACTACAATGCTACACTCTGCAGTCTTTAACTCCTAAACTACAATGCTACACTCTGCCGTCTTTAACTCCTAAACTACAATGCTACACTCTGCCGTCTTTAACTCCTAAACGACAATGCTACACTCTGCCGTCTTTAACCCCTAAACTACAATGCTACACTCTGCCGTCTTTAACTCCTAAACTACAATGCTACACTCTGCCGTCTTTAACCCCTAAACTACAATGCTACACTCTGCCGTCTTTAACTCCTAAACTACAATGCTACACTCTGCCGTCTTTAACTCCTAAACTACAATGCTACACTCTGCCGTCTTTAACCCCTAAACTACAATGCTACACTCTGCCGTCTTTAACTCTTAAACTACAATGCTACACTCTGCCGTCTTTAACCCCTAAACTACAATGCTACACTCTGCCGTCTTTAACTCTTAAACTACAATGCTACACTCTGCAGTCTTTAACTCTTAAACTACAATGCTACACTCTGCCGTCTTTAACTCCTAAACTACAATGCTACACTCTGCCGTCTTTAACTCCTAAACTACAATGCTACACTCTGCCGTCTTTAACTCCTAAACTACAATGCTACACTCTGCCGTCTTTAACTCCTAAACTACAATGCTACACTCTGCCGTCTTTAACTCCTAAACTACAATGCTACACTCTGCCGTCTTTAACTCCTAAACTACAATGCTACACTCTGCCGTCTTTAACCCCTAAACTACAATGCTACACTCTGCCGTCTTTAACTCTTAAACTACAATGCTACACTCTGCCGTCTTTAACTCCTAAACTACAATGCTACACTCTGCCGTCTTTAACTCCTAAACTACAATGCTACACTCTGCCGTCTTTAACTCCTAAACTACAATGCTACACTCTGCCGTCTTTAACTCCTAAACTACAATGCTACACTCTGCCGTCTTTAACCCCTAAACTACAATGCTACACTCTGCCGTCTTTAACTCTTAAACTACAATGCTACACTCTGCCGTCTTTAACTCCTAAACTACAATGCTACACTCTGCCGTCTTTAACTCCTAAACTACAATGCTACACTCTGCCGTCTTTAACCCCTAAACTACAATGCTACACTCTGCAGTCTTTAACTCCTAAACTACAATGCTACACTCTGCCGTCTTTAACTCCTAAACTACAATGCTACACTCTGCCGTCTTTAACCCCTAAACTACAATGCTACACTCTGCAGTCTTTAACTCCTAAACTACAATGCTACACTCTGCCGTCTTTAACTCCTAAACTACAATGCTACACTCTGCCGTCTTTAACCCCTAAACTACAATGCTACACTCTGCCGTCTTTAACTCCTAAACTACAATGCTACACTCTGCCGTCTTTAACCCCTAAACTACAATGCTACACTCTGCCGTCTTTAACTCCTAAACTACAATGCTACACTCTGCCGTCTTTAACCCCTAAACTACAATGCTACACTCTGCCGTCTTTAACTCTTAAACTACAATGCTACACTCTTCCGTCTTTAACTCTTAAACTACAATGCTACACTCTTCCGTCTTTAACTCCTAAACTACAATGCTACACTCTGCCGTCTTTAACTCCTAAACTACAATGCTACACTCTTCCGTCTTTAACTCTTAAACTACAATGCTACACTCTGCCGTCTTTAACTCCTAAACTACAATGCTACACTCTGCCGTCTTTAACCCCTAAACTACAATGCTACACTCTTCCGTCTTTAACTCTTAAACTACAATGCTACACTCTGCCGTCTTTAACTCCTAAACTACAATGCTACACTCTGCCGTCTTTAACTCCTAAACTACAATGCTACACTCTGCCGTCTTTAACTCCTAAACTACAATGCTACACTCTGCCGTCTTTAACTATTAAACTACAATGCTACACTCTGCCGTCTTTAACTCCTAAACTACAATGCTACACTCTGCCGTCTTTAACTCTTAAACTACAATGCTACACTCTGCCGTCTTTAACTCTTAAACTACAATGCTACACTCTGCCGTCTTTAACTCCTAAACTACAATGCTACACTCTGCCGTCTTTAACTATTAAACTACAATGCTACACTCTGCCGTCTTTAACTCCTAAACTACAATGCTACACTCTGCCGTCTTTAACTCTTAAACTACAATGCTACACTCTGCCGTCTTTAACTCCTAAACTACAATGCTACACTCTGCCGTCTTTAACTCCTAAACTACAATGCTACACTCTGCCGTCTTTAACTCCTAAACTACAATGCTACACTCTGCCGTCTTTAACTCCTAAACTACAATGCTACACTCTGCCGTCTTTAACTCTTAAACTACAATGCTACACTCTGCCGTCTTTAACTCCTAAACTACAATGCTACACTCTGCCGTCTTTAACTCTTAAACTACAATGCTACACTCTGCCGTCTTTAACTATTAAACTACAATGCTACACTCTGCCGTCTTTAACTCCTAAACTACAATGCTACACTCTGCCGTCTTTAACTCCTAAACTACAATGCTACACTCTGCCGTCTTTAACTCTTAAACTACAATGCTACACTCTGCCGTCTTTAACTATTAAACTACAATGCTACACTCTGCCGTCTTTAACTCTTAAACTACAATGCTACACTCTGCCGTCTTTAACTCTTAAACTACAATGCTACACTCTGCCGTCTTTAACTATTAAACTACAATGCTACACTCTGCCGTCTTTAACGCCTAAACTACAATGCTACACTCTGCCGTCTTTAACCCCTAAACTACAATGCTACACTCTGCCGTCTTTAACTCTTAAACTACAATGCTACACTCTGCCGTCTTTAACCCCTAAACTACAATGCTACACTCTGCCGTCTTTAACTCCTAAACTACAATGCTACACTCTGCCGTCTTTAACCCCTAAACTACAATGCTACACTCTGCCGTCTTTAACTATTAAACTACAATGCTACACTCTGCCGTCTTTAACTCCTAAACTACAATGCTACACTCTGCCGTCTTTAACCCCTAAACTACAATGCTACACTCTGCCGTCTTTAACTCCTAAACTACAATGCTACACTCTGCCGTCTTTAACTCCTAAACTACAATGCTACACTCTGCCGTCTTTAACCCCTAAACTACAATGCTACACGCTGCCGTCTTTAACCCCTAAACTACAATGCTACACTCTGCCGTCTTTAACTCCTAAACTACAATGCTACACTCTGCCGTCTTTAACCCCTAAACTACAATGCTACACTCTGCCGTCTTTAACTCCTAAACTACAATGCTACACTCTGCCGTCTTTAACTCCTAAACTACAATGCTACACTCTGCCGTCTTTAACTCTTAAACTACAATGCTACACTCTGCCGTCTTTAACTCCTAAACTACAATGCTACACTCTGCCGTCTTTAACTCCTAAACTACAATGCTACACTCTGCCGTCTTTAACTCCTAAACTACAATGCTACACTCTGCCGTCTTTAACCCCTAAACTACAATGCTACACTCTGCCGTCTTTAACTCCTAAACTACAATGCTACACTCTGCCGTCTTTAACTCCTAAACTACAATGCTACACTCTGCCGTCTTTAACCCCTAAACTACAATGCTACACTCTGCAGTCTTTAACTCCTAAACTACAATGCTACACTCTGCCGTCTTTAACTCTTAAACTACAATGCTACACTCTGCCGTCTTTAACTCCTAAACTACAATGCTACACTCTGCCGTCTTTAACCCCTAAACTACAATGCTACACTCTGCCGTCTTTAACCCCTAAACTACAATGCTACACTCTGCCGTCTTTAACTCCTAAACTACAATGCTACACTCTGCCGTCTTTAACTCTTAAACTACAATGCTACACTCTGCCGTCTTTAACCCCTAAACTACAATGCTACACTCTGCCGTCTTTAACCCCTAAACTACAATGCTACACTCTGCCGTCTTTAACTCCTAAACTACAATGCTACACTCTGCCGTCTTTAACTCTTAAACTACAATGCTACACTCTGCCGTCTTTAACTCCTAAACTACAATGCTACACTCTGCCGTCTTTAACCCCTAAACTACAATGCTACACTCTGCCGTCTTTAACTCCTAAACTACAATGCTACACTCTGCCGTCTTTAACCCCTAAACTACAATGCTACACTCTGCCGTCTTTAACTCTTAAACTACAATGCTACACTCTGCCGTCTTTAACCCCTAAACTACAATGCTACACTCTGCCGTCTTTAACCCCTAAACTACAATGCTACACTCTGCCGTCTTTAACTCCTAAACTACAATGCTACACTCTGCCGTCTTTAACCCCTAAACTACAATGCTACACTCTTCCGTCTTTAACTCTTAAATTACAATGCTACACTCTGCCGTCTTTAACTCCTAAACTACAATGCTACACTCTGCAGTCTTTAACTATTAAACTACAATGCTACACTCTGCCGTCTTTAACTATTAAACTACAATGCTACACTCTGCCGTCTTTAACTCCTAAACTACAATGCTACACTCTGCCGTCTTTAACTCTTAAACTACAATGCTACACTCTGCCGTCTTTAACTCCTAAACTACAATGCTACACTCTGCCGTCTTTAACTCCTAAACTACAATGCTACACTCTGCCGTCTTTAACTCTTAAACTACAATGCTACACTCTGCCGTCTTTAACTCCTAAACTACAATGCTACACTCTGCCGTCTTTAACTATTAAACTACAATGCTACACTCTGCCGTCTTTAACTCCTAAACTACAATGCTACACTCTGCCGTCTTTAACTCCTAAACTACAATGCTACACTCTGCCGTCTTTAACTCCTAAACTACAATGCTACACTCTGCCGTCTTTAACTCCTAAACTACAATGCTACACTCTGCCGTCTTTAACTCCTAAACTACAATGCTACACTCTGCCGTCTTTAACTCCTAAACTACAATGCTACACTCTGCCGTCTTTAACTATTAAACTACAATGCTACACTCTGCCGTCTTTAACTCCTAAACTACAATGCTACACTCTGCCGTCTTTAACCCCTAAACTACAATGCTACACTCTGCCGTCTTTAACTCTTAAACTACAATGCTACACTCTGCCGTCTTTAACCCCTAAACTACAATGCTACACTCTGCCGTCTTTAACCCCTAAACTACAATGCTACACTCTGCCGTCTTTAACTCCTAAACTACAATGCTACACTCTGCCGTCTTTAACTCTTAAACTACAATGCTACACTCTGCCGTCTTTAACTCTTAAACTACAATGCTACACTCTGCCGTCTTTAACTCTTAAACTACAATGCTACACTCTGCCGTCTTTAACTCCTAAACTACAATGCTACACTCTGCCGTCTTTAACTCCTAAACTACAATGCTACACTCTGCCGTCTTTAACTCCTAAACTACAATGCTACACTCTGCCGTCTTTAACCCCTAAACTACAATGCTACACTCTGCCGTCTTTAACCCCTAAACTACAATGCTACACTCTGCCGTCTTTAACTCCTAAACTACAATGCTACACTCTGCCGTCTTTAACTCCTAAACTACAATGCTACACTCTGCCGTCTTTAACCCCTAAACTACAATGCTACACTCTGCCGTCTTTAACTCCTAAACTACAATGCTACACTCTGCCGTCTTTAACTATTAAACTACAATGCTACACTCTGCCGTCTTTAACTCCTAAACTACAATGCTACACTCTGCCGTCTTTAACTCTTAAACTACAATGCTACACTCTGCCGTCTTTAACTCTTAAACTACAATGCTACACTCTGCCGTCTTTAACTCTTAAACTACAATGCTACACTCTGCCGTCTTTAACTCCTAAACTACAATGCTACACTCTGCCGTCTTTAACTCTTAAACTACAATGCTACACTCTGCCGTCTTTAACTCCTAAACTAC
The DNA here is from genome assembly GCF_040206685.1 of Ascaphus truei. Lineage (NCBI taxonomy): Eukaryota > Metazoa > Chordata > Amphibia > Anura > Ascaphidae > Ascaphus > Ascaphus truei. The sequence continues at coordinate 16,211,356 of NC_134504.1, forward strand.
AATGCTACACTCTGCCGTCTTTAACTATTAAACTACAATGCTACACTCTGCCGTCTTTAACTCCTAAACTACAATGCTACACTCTGCCGTCTTTAACCCCTAAACTACAATTTCGGTCTTCCGATTCATAGCTACAGTTTTCCAAACCACATATACTGTAATTCCTCCCCAACTCCTCCTATTGCCCCATATAACCACTCCCTATAACTCCTCCTATAACTCCATATAACTTCTCCTATTACCCCATATAACCGCTCCCTATAACTCGTCCTATTACCCATATAACCTCTCCCTATAACTCCTTCTATTACCCCATGTAATCCGCTCTCTATATTTCATCCTATTACCCCATATAACTGCCCCCTATAACTCCTCCATTACCCCATGTAACTACTCCTTTTAACTCCTCCTATTCCCCCATATAACCGCCCCCTATAACTCCTCCATTACCCCATATAACCTCTCCCTATAATTCCTCCAGGATGGGCTGCAGGGGAGCAATGATGGCCTTAGGCTACGCTTATAGTGCCGGCTACGGCAACGTCAGGCTACGGTTGCTGGAAAAATCAAATAGAGATGACTTCCAGCGATCGCGACCAAGTGTCAATGTGTTTTGTTGCGAAGTCGCTGCCTCCGTCACTGGCACTATAAGGGCAGACTTAGTCCCAGGGGTTGGCGGCTGTGTGGTGGAGATGGAAATAGGAGAGGCCGCAGGCTGCAGCGGGGGTGTAGGCCTTGGGGAGCCTGATTGCAAGTTACAGGAGAGTTTGGAGAAAAAGGAAAGATCAGAACAGAATCTGCTTAAGGAAGAAGAGAACCGAGCTGTATTGCAGATGTAAGGCTGAGTCCCCAGTCTTCACTGTGGCACACGCGCCTGGCGGGGGGGGGCGGGGGCAGCGCGTGCACAGCGCTACACCGCGATCGGCGGTCTGAGGGAAGGTTTGCGACAGGATGGGGCGTGGCTGTGTGTTTGCGGGGGAGTGGCCATGACGTCCCGCGGCTGGTTCACCCTCATTGGCTGAACCGCCGGCGGGGGCGTGGCCACGCCTCCGTCGCAAACACTGAACTAAAATTCCCCTGCCTGCCTGAAAACCTGTCGCGCACCGCTGGGGAAAGGTGCGCGACAAGGTAGGAACTGGGACCGGAGGTACTGGGGGGGCGGGGCTTGATCGCACAGCGCACGCCTCGGTGCGCTGTAGTAGTTAGTGGGACCGCAGCCTAACAGTAAGAAAGCAGAGTTGGAGTAAGAAAACATTAAATGTCGTGGTTCTAAGGAAAGCGTGCGCAAGAAGGAAAGAAACCGTCTGCGCGATACATTTGGTGAGTTTTCTAAAATAGCATTGGATCCTGTCAAACAGAAACGTTCCCTCTTGAAAACAATTGATATGCTAACCCCCAGTGCTGAGCAGGGAGCAGGGCGAGGCGCCGATTCATGTTTTGGAACAAGAAGCCAGAACCCCAGTAAGAGTCACATTAAAAGTTCTCAAGATAACATAAGTTTGGAGACGCCTAAAAGAAATGGGAGAGAAACTAGATCTCAGAACCAGTCTGTGAAGCCTAAAGATAAAACAGAGACTGAAACAGAGAACTTATCCCAGGAAAACTCTGACTCAGATCCTGACAGTTTAAATCAATCACCTGCCAAGAAAAACCCCAAAGGGTAAAACTGCTAAAGAAAGGAAAGCAAAGGACCGGCGGCAAAAAGTTTCTACAGGAGAAGGTAACAGCCCTGAAATAGGGTACCAAGACTTCCGGGAAGGGGACTCACATCACGGTGTATCAGGCTGTGAGCAAGGATCTATTCCAGAGAATAGCAGAAGCAGCGGAAGATCTGGTAGAAAGCCCATTACATGCAACGGAAGTAACAGACACCTGTGAAGTTGGGTTATCTCAGACTCCCACCCTGGGAGAAGTTACAGAGATTTCAAAGAACTCTGGAGAGCAGCAAAGTACGAACCTAGAAACTCTGGGAGGACATCAGGTGGAAAGGGAGTTTGTACCCATGAGTAGTGAGCCAGAGAACCCATGCTCACCTGGACTTACAGAACCACCCCCTGCTTATTAGTAGGTCCTGTGATTCAGAACTCTGAGATGGAGAACAGCAGGTGGTAATTAGCAGCAATGGAGACAGCATTAACTCTGTAGTGCCTGGGAGTTAAATGAAGGTTGTAGAGAATGAAATTGCTGCTCCTATGCAGATAGTTCCTTATAATAGAGTGGCCCAATCAGAAGATGGGGTAAAGTAATGGTATTAAAGTAACCCCAGTTCATACAGCACCTCTTTCAGCCTGGAGTGGGAGGTCCTTTGTGAGTGCTGTGGCCAGAAATGCACAACCTTTGAAAAGGAGAAATGTGGTAAGGTTGAGGTATAAAGGCAGAGAGGAGATAAACCCTGACAGGATTTTTATTGGAAGACATCTATTAAAAGAATCCTTGGGCTTCAGAGCAGATGAACTTTATGCACTTATTCATATTCCAGGCCCTTGTGAGTATGATGTCAGGTTAAAGAGACCTCAAGCTTTGGACTATTTCTGGACAAGATATGAGAGTATTAAAAACACTGAATTATGGAAGTCTTTTGTAGCTATTCCTGAGTCTAAACCAGAAATAAATAAAAAAGTCTGTAACAATTCTCTTCAGACACGAGTCAGTTCCAATATCAGATATTCTGATATGGCTTGGCAGACAATGTGAAGTATTGGCTCCACCTACAAGAATCATGGATAAAGAGGACATATGGATAGGTGGCTGGAAAGTGCAAGTCAGATTTTGGCGACATGGCAATGTTACAAAACATCTGCCCAACTTTTTCTTCATTGGAAGAGAAAAAGGAAATTGTTTTTACTATGGTCAGCCAACCTTGTGCCATAGATGTATTTCAGCCAGACACTTAAGCAATTCTTGTGATGTTCTAAAATGCAACTTATGCCAGTCCTTGGCCACGAGAGGGCAAATTGTACAAAGATTAAATGTAATTTATGCAATAAATTTGGACATTCCTATATGAATTGCGCATAAGCATGGCATAATATTTCAAAACGATGGCATAATATTTCAAAAGTATGGGAGCAGGAAGTGGGCTTTGAAGACAATGAAGCACTTTATTACCGAGCCCTGAAAGATGCAGACAGAATATGTCCGGTTCCGCCTAGGGATGGCGTTTGTCCTGATTCTCCTGGGTTCAGAGCTTGTCTTGATACGCCTGTGGATGGAGTTTGCCCGGATCCACGTACAGAAGAAACAATTATAGATAGTGTAAACATGGCCCAGGGAATGTCAGAAGACCCCTTAGAGGGAACCTCCTCAAATTTACTTCCAGCAGGGAAACAATCTGCGGAAATAGATGACCCTACTATGATGGTAATCCAAGTGGGAAAAAAATTAAAATAAAGAAAAACACAGAGCGCAGAATTGGGTACAGGCAAAAAAAAGGAAGAAGGGCACGGTAAAAACACTTGGAGGGACTCCTTTAAATCCTTCAGGTCCTGCTGGTAAAGTCCTGAGGTGCCTGTAAAGAATCGTTTTTATGCTCTTAGGAGGGACTGGGGTTCAAGAGTGGAAGACCCTGATGAAGTAGAGGAGCTTTCCTTATCCGAAGAGGAGCATAATATGGACGTTTCCATAGTGACAGACTCGGACATGATCCCACCTTTGGTGACCATTAAGAGGTTTGGGTCATTGGGGGATAATGCGGGGAAAAAGAAAAAGAAGTAATATCGTTTTTTTTTGTGTGACTAAAAATGTTTGTTTATAAATTAATCTGGCAATTAGGGCTCTTATTTAGTTTCAATTAAAAATGTATATGTGAAGTTGCTGTTGAGAGGAGAACGGTTGGAACAAATGCTGAGCTAATATGTATATAGTGTAAATTCGTACATAATGTGCAGTTTCTGTTTGTAAATTGTTCTATGAAATGTAATGCTGGAATTTTTTTTTTCAATGAAAAAAGAGTTCCTCCTATAATCCCATATAATTCCTCCTATAAGCCCTCCCTATAACTCCTCCTATTACCCCATTTACACCACTCCCTATAGCTCATCCTATTACCCCATATAACCGCTCCCTATAACTCCTATAGCCCCATATAACCTCTCCCTATAACACCTCCTATTACCCCATTTAAACTGCTCCCTATAACTCATATAACCCCATATAACCATCCCTCTTATCGCTTGCTGTTAAATCCTGGCACAAATAGGAGAAGTGTCTTAGTTCCCAGCATTAATGCCAAGAAAAGCATGTTCCAAATGATTTTGTACCCATCCAACGGCCAAACCCCGCTTGCTGAAGCGTTGGGAGACCTCTGCCAGTGACGCAGCAATCTGTTATTGCCTGCGTGTTTTTTCTTTATCGATTTTCATGGTTATTACTTGCTAACGGGAAACGTTTTGACGCGCTCCTCGCACCCCCTCAAAAATCCACTGGCGATATAAAGATGTGGGCAGCTGGCAGCGTCTGGACAAGATACTCTGCACCCTTCTGTGGTGCAGCTTGTTCCCATTTAGGGACTTATTCTATATTCCACAAACAGCCGTCTCAGCCGCCTCTGCAACTATATAATAAGGCCCGGGGGGTGGGTTTCCTTTAACTAACAAACAATGCAGTTTAACCTCTTCACAGCGTGGCCCCTTCTGGCGTCACATGAGTTAAATAGCATTTGGGAGGGGGTGTCACATTTTGACTGCTATCCGCCCCGGTGGCCGTATCAACAGGACTGACCCCTGCGTTTTCCGGCTCATCGGACAGGACGGGGGTGGGATAATTGGCTCTCTTTTGTTTGCTTCTGACATCGGAGTGACGGGATAATTGCAGTGCAGCGTGTCTCCGGGGTTGCCCGGCACCGAACTGGTTAATAAGCACCTGTGCTGTTGATGCAGCTGGCGATGCATTGCTGCCGTCCCCAGCGTGCGGTGCAAGGGGCTGCGCCGGCAGCTGCAGCGGTTTGAAATTCTTCGCCTGTCGCCACGTTTCACCTGACCGTAAATGCCTCCGAGCAGGGGGGGAGGCCAATTCCCGTCCTCAAGGGCCACCAACAGGTCAGGTTTTTAGGATATCCCTGCTTCAGCACAGGTGGCTCAATCAGTCGACGTCACCTGTGCTGAAGCCGGGGCTGATTGAGCCACCTGTGCTGAAGCTGGACTATCCTGAAAACCTGACCTGTTAGTGGCCCTTGAGGACTGGGGTTGGCCGCCCCTGCCTTAGACACCGGATTATTTTCGTTGCTGCCCAGTACTTCAATTTGCCGAAAGAGCAAATGCCACTTGCAGCAAAAGGTTAATTATCACAGAAAGTAATTGATAACCATGCGGAAGGTTTGAGAGCGTACCACTATTTTTATTTTATCAACCCCAAGTCCCGCAATTCTCCCCCTTCGCCCCCTCCCCACCATTCCCCCCCTCCCCCTCCCCACCTGCCCCCTCCCCACCATTCCCCCCCCTGCCCCCTCCCCACCAGTCTCCCCATTTCCAAGCTTCATTCCTCATTGTAAAGAATAATGTTTTTTGTTTTCTGCCCTTTCTACGAATATTTCCTAAATCCCCCAGCCACGGGGGCCACTACTTTCTTTAAGCCGCTGTTTTTTTTGGGGGGGCGGGGGGGGTTACCCGGATTGAGAAGAGGCAGCGCCAACTTGCACGCAGGTGTTACATTGAGTTACCGGCTGCACACAAGCTGGTGCTGTAGCCACTTCCAGCTGCCTCCCCGGCACTGCAGGGGTTAACGTGCGAACAATTTAAAGTAAAAATTGTTTTCTGCCTCCGCTGCACTTTCTCTCCCCCCCATCCTTCTCTCCCCCACTCCCCCCCATCCTTTCTCTCCCCCCCATCCTTCTCTCCCCCACTCCCCCCCCATCCTTTCTCTCCTCCCCCATCCTTCTCTCCCCCATCCTTTCTCTCCCCCCCATCCTTCTCTCCCCCACTCCCCCCCCCATCCTTTCTCTCCCCCCATCTTTCTCTCCCCCACTCCCCCCCCATCCTTTCTCCCCCCCCATCCTTTCTCTCCCCCCCATCCTTCTCTCCCCCACTCCCCCCCCATTCTTTTCTCTCCCCCCCCATCCTTCTCTCCCCCACTCCCCCCCCCCACCCTTTCTCTCCCCCCCATCCTTCTCTCCCCCACTCCCCCCCATCCTTTCTCTCCCCCCCATCCTTCTCTCCCCCACTCCCCCCCATCCTTTCTCTCCCCCCGATCCTTTCTCTCCCCCCCCATCCTTTCTCTCCCCCACTCCCCCCCATCCTTTCTCTCCCCCCCATCCTTCTCTCCCCCACTCCCCCCCCATCCTTTCTCTCCCCCCCCCATCCTTCTCTCCCCCACTCTCCCCCATCCTTTCTCTCCCCCCCCCATCCTTCTCTCCCCCACTCCCCCCCCTATCCTTTCTCTCCCCCCCATCCTTCTCTCCCCCACTCCTCACCCATCCTTTCTCTCCCCCCCATCCTTTCTCCAGAACCGTTTCCCCGGGGAATAATTTAGCAGGCTGACATATTGCTCCGTTTTGCTCAGGCATATTGTGCAGACCCATGAAACATCGCCCGCCTGCGGCTGAAAGCGTCGCTCGCTCCCTCCCTCTCTCCCTCTTTCTTCCTCTCTCTCCCCCCTCCCTCTCTCTCCCTCTGCCCCTCTCTCACTCCCCCCCTCTCACCCTCTCTCTCTACCTCTCTCTTCACCTCTCTCCCCCTCTCTCTACTTCTCTCCCTCTCTCTCTCTCCCACTTTCTCTCTCTTTCTCACCCTCTCCCCCCCCCCCCCGTGTTTAAGATCTGCCAGTGAGTCGTTCTAATATAATAATCCCGGCGCTTTGCATGGAAAGCAAAACCGCACAGGGCTCCTTCACACTAAAGTCACTGATAAGATTAGCAAAAGTTCCTATTTACTTTAAAACGGTCAAACAGAATTCAATGAATAGCGACGGCAAATAGCCAGAAATGCAAAATATATATATATATATTAGACATGCAAATGAGCGTACAGTAATATTTGCTATATATATTGCTGTGTACAGTATAGGCACACAGGGATTGTAATATGCAGGGATAGCATTTAATATGCATCAGGTATCAAGGTGAAGGTAGAGAACGGCAATCTCTGAGCCAGGGCGCTGACAATTTTCTGAGCCAGGGAGCTGACAATCTAGCGTTGACTCGGAAGGCATACAGAGAGACGGTGAGAGGGGTTGCAGGTGGATTGAGGATCTTTTTGCAGCGCTGGGCGGGTGAGTAAGTGCGATTACTAGCCGGGGAGTGACCACCGAGATGTTTGAGAAGGGGAATGGTGTGAGATGCAAGCATGGTTATAAAGGGTTACTGGTCTCTCAATGTGCCTTATATACAGAAATAAATCTACTCACCTCTCTCTGGATCCCGAGGTTTACAAGGCGAGAGAAAATCCTTTTTTTACTCCCAAATTGCACCATTCCAGGGTCTCCTCTCGCCTCCCCCAGCTGCCCGAAGTTTGTCACCTGTAGCAGGTTACCGAGTCCTCTGCAGCCTCCTTTTCCTTCCAGCAACTTGTTATTTTTGAGAGAGCCGTGCAATGTGTGCGCTAAGGAGTAGTGTGGCCGGTTCCTGCCTCCCTGTAGAGGTGGTCTCGCAGCTGATCCCTGGCACAGCTTGCCCGTGTGCGTGTGTGCTCAGGCTCAGGCTGCATCTGGCTGGGTTTCCAGGAGCGAGCGTGGAGTAGGCGCACAGCTTTCCTGCCACTCACACACAGATGGTGCTCAAGCCAAAGAAGCTCTGTAAAAGTGCATCTCTGAACAGCTGAATGCAGCAGGTCCTTCCCAAGCACAGAACCCAGTGTCCTGCGTCACCACCGTCACAGATCAATGTGTGTGTGTGTGTGTGTGTGTGGATCTGTAAGTGGTTGTGTTGGCTCTGGAGAAATGAGAAAAGGTGTTTCCCGCTGTTGGAGGGTCCTCAACACATCGCCAACACTATGCCGCTCAGTAACATGGTCCTCACAGAAATAGTGTACGCTCTTCTGCGCAGCGACTCCCTTCCCTCCTGTAAGTTTTATGCCTGAAGCGCTTATTCCCATTATATGTTATATTATTATGTCCCGTGTGTCACTGCTGGGATCCCTGGAGATCCAAGCACAGTACAAGAGTTAATCGCAGGAAAGTGCTTTGTGGTGTCCACAATGCACACGTGTGCCCGACGTTTCGGTCCCCAGGGGGGACCTTCTTCAGGGGTGAAGAACCTGGGGACCGAAACGTCGGGCGTATATGTGTGTGCATTGGGGACCCAATAAAGCACTTTTATTTGATTTAAACTTGCGCTGTGCCAGTATATTGGATCTCTAGGGATCCTCACACACTATATAACTACTTACCCTTTACTGTGCCCCACACTTACCTCTGCTGAGGTTTTTTTTCAGTGTGTGCTGTCTGTCTGTCTCTCGAAAAATTATTATTATCGTATATTTGAGGTGCCAACATGTTCTGCAGCGTGGTACAATTTGGTACAGGGGGTATATATGTATATATATATATATATATATATATATATATCTGCCTAAGACATGTGAATGTGCTCACAAGTGATCTTTTTATTTGATATATATATATATATATATATAATATGCTTGTGTGTGTGTATATATACACGTTAATATTTCCATATACATATATATATATATATATATATATATATATATATATATATATATATATATATATAATGTTTTATGTATGAGTGTAAATATTTGTACACAAGTTCTTCACGGATGAAATGATAGAGCTCTTATCTTTTAAAATGTTTTGGTTGACCAATCGCTGTGAGGTTTTAAAAACCCTGTACTAAAAATGTCAGCGGTGACGTTGAGTTCACTTGGCAATGCGTTGCAGGCCCCTCCGGCAGTGAAGGCGTTAAGCGCACCTTTGCAGGGGGCCTGTCCACAGTTGTATCTGGCAGACAGGCGGCAGTACTTCCTGCGCCGTGTCCGCTCGCAGAGGTAATCCTCCGAATCGCGGATGTTAAATCAGACGGCGGGCAGACGGATTAGTCCAGGGGACGGCCAACTCCAGCCCTCAAGGGCCACCAACAGGTCAGGTTTTCAGGATATCCCTGCTTCAGCACAGGTAGCTCAATCAGTTCCTACTTCAGTCGAAGATTGAGCCACTTGTGCTGAAGCAGGGATATCCTTAAAACCTAACTCCAGTCCTCAAGGGCCACCTATGTTCCATCACATGGGATTTGGAAGACCCCAAATATTGGCCATCTTTTTATCGTGCATCCAGTACAGAACGGGGGGTGTTTCTGGGGGTGGGGGGGGGGGGGGAGAAGGGCGTTCCTAGGAATAACGGGGTTAATTTTCATTGTGTACTTTTTCCCCTGCCTCTCATGGATTGCTGCCTTAACAAGGACTCGCTGTGCGCTAATCGGTAGATGGATTAGTCATTGAGTCCTTGTCAGGCCCGGGGAACCCGCGGGAAAGCAGTCACATGAAGGAGACAGAGACGGGGATGAGTTACAGGGCCGCTTGGATTTGGATGTTGCACAGATAATGTCCGGCTTTGCTTGTTAGATCAGGTCCACTTGGAGGGGTCAAGTGCGGTTCGGAGGGAGCTGGGGGTCTCAGTTGTATTGGACATCAGGGACACGTACCTCTCATCTCCTCCTAATACACAGGCATCAGGGACACGTACCTCTCACCTCCTCCTAATACACAGACATCAGGGACACGTACCTCTCACCTCCTCCTAATACACAGACATCAGGGACACGTACCTCTCACCTCCTCCTAATACACAGACATTAGGGACACATACCTCTCACCCCCTCCTAATACACAGGCATCAGGGACACGTACCTCTCACCTCCTCCTAATACACAGACATCAGGGACACGTACCTTTCATCTCCTCCTAATACACAGGCATCAGGGACACGCACCTCTCACCCCCTCCTAATACACAGACATCAGGGGCACATACCTGTCACCTCCTCCTAATACACAGACATTAGGGACACGCACCTCTCACCCCCTCCTAATACACAGACATCAGGGACACGTACCTCTCATCTCCTCCTAATACACAGGCATCAGGGACACATACCTCTCACCCCCTCCTAATACACAGGCATCAGGGACACATACCTCTCATCTCCTCCTAATACACAGACATCAGGGACACATACCTCTCACCCCCACCTAATACACAGGCATCAGGGACACGTACCTCTCACCACCTTCTATTACACAGACATCAGTGACACGCACCTCTCACCTCCTCCTAATACACAGACATCAGGGGCACATACCTCTCACCTCCTCCTAATACACAGACATTAGGGACACGCACCTCTCACCCCCTTCTAATACACAGACATCAGGGACACGTACCTCTCATCTCCTCCTAATACACAGGCATCAGGGACACATACCTCTCACCCCCTCCTAATACACAGGCATCAGGGACACGTACCTCTCACCACCTTCTATTACACAGACATCAGGGACACGCACCTCTCACCCCCTCCTAATACACAGACATCAGGGACACGTACCTCTCACCCCGTCCCAGGGCCACCATTAAGGGGGGGAGGAGCGTTGGGCCAGCTGCCCAGGGTCTCGCAGTAGCGCTTGTAACCAGCTTCCTTCACACAACTTTCTCTGCTCATTTTCACCTCTGAGTCACTCGGAACCTAACACCGTGCGTTACACATTCACCGCGCCGGTTACGGGCTCATCACTAACCGCGCTGGGGAAGTAATCCGATGGTCTCCTAACCCAAGGGTGCGCAAACTTGCCCCCCTGTCTGCGCTCCCCCCCCCCCTCCTGCTCGCGCTCCCCCCCCCCCTCCTTACCATGTCTCCGGCATCAAATGACGCAGAGGGGTCATTTGACGCCACGTTGCCATGGCGACGCTTCACCAGAGACAAGATAAGTGAAGTTGCAGAGGCCTCAAGCGGTTCCCCCGGCATTTCATTTAAACGCCTTCGGGAAGAGCGCGGGACCTTTGCGACCGCCCGTGCCCCGCCCCACTGAAAAATCTTGCACCCCTCAGTTTGTGCACCCCTGTCCAAACCGTTACATGTGCTCTTCTGCTTGAGACAGGGGGGGGGGCTCAACTCCAGTCCTCAAGACCCCCCAACAGGTCAGGTGGCTTGTCCAAAAATACTGGACAAAATGGTGAACGGTGCAACGCGCGTGAGAATGGTTGGCGAGGAATGTAATATAGTTGCGCATGCACGTGGCGCGCGCGTTTAGTGCCTGTAGGCCAAACAGTGACGTGCGTGGCTAGGAGGCGTGGCCATGATGTCACAACGGTAGGCCGTACTGTGATTGGCTCACAGTGTCACGTGGCACGGCAGCCGCTGGTAAAACCCACATTTCTTTGTATTTCCCCACAGCTGCCGCGCCAACGCTGCCTGCCGGGCGCCCGCGCGTGTCGGCACTGGATAAACTGTCACATGGAGACAGCTATTTATCATTGCGTCACGCGCTCCAGCGCTTAGGATAATAGCAGCCGCGGAAGAATGTTATTTATAAATGACCTGAATGTTACGTCGTTTTTTTTCCAAATTCTCACCAATTTATATTCTGTTCTGTAAAAAATCTGGGGAAGGGTCTTGAGTAAGTGGGAGTGGGAGTGGGAGTGGGAGGGAGTGGGAGTGAGTGGGAGGGAGTGGGAGTGGGAGGGAGTGGGAGGGAGCGCCCTTCCAAGGATTTTTTTTAGGAAATAGAATATGAGATAGTGCAAATTGATGCAAATTGGCGGGAAATTTAGAACAAATGACGTAATGGTCAGATCATTTATAAATAACTGACCTGCAGTCATACAGGCCCATGGTGAGCAATACTGCACCCCTCCTCATCCTCTCTCCCCTTATCCTCTCACCTTCCCACCCCCCTTGTCCTCACCCCACCCCTCATCCTCTCACCCCTTCCCTCATCCTCTCACCCCCTCCCTTCATCCTCTCTCATACCCCCTCCCTTCATCCTCTCTCATACCCCCTCCCTTCATCCTCTCTCATACCCCCTTCATCCTCTCATACCCCCTCCCTTCATCCTCTCATACCCCCTTCCTTCATCCTCTCTCATACTCCCTCCCTTCATCCTCTCATACCCCCTCCCTTCATCCTCTCATACCCCCTCCCTTCATCCTCTCTCATACGCCCTCCCTTCATCCTCTCATACCCCCTCCCTTCATCCTCTCATACCCCCTTCCTTCATCCTCTCTCATACCCCCTCCCTTCATCCTCTCATACCCCCTCCCTTCATCCTCTCTCATACCCCCCTTCATCCTCTCTCATACCCCCCCTTCATCCTCTCTCATACCCCCTCCCTTCATCCTCTCTCATACCCCCTCCCTTCATCCTCTCATACCCCCTCCCTTCATCCTCTCATACCCCCTCCCTTCATCCTCTCATACCCCCTCCCTTCATCCTCTCATACCCCCCTTCATCCTCTCTCATACCCCCCCCTTCATCCTCTCTCATACTCCCTCCCTTCATCCTCCCATACCCCCTCCCTTCATCCTCTCTCATACCCCCTCGTTCATCCTCTCATACCCCCTCCCTTCATCCTCTCTCATACCCCCCCCTTCATCCTCTCTCATGCCCCCTCCCTTCATCCTCTCTCATACCCCCTCCCTTCATCCTCCCATACCCCTTCCCTTCTTCCTCTCTCATACCCCCTCCCTTCATCCTCTCCCATACCCCCTCCCTTCATCCTCCCATACCCCCTCCCTTCATCCTCCCATACCCCTTCCCTTCTTCCTCTCTCATACCCCCTCCCTTCATCCTCCCATACCCCCTCCCTTCATCCTCTCTCTTACCCCCTCCCTTCATCCTCCCATACCCCCTCCCTTCATCCTCCCATACACCCTCCCTTCATCCTCCCATACCCCTTCCCTTCTTCCTCTCTCATACCCCCTCCCTTCATCCTCTCCCATACCCCTTCCCTTCTTCCTCTCTCATACCCCCTCCCTTCATCCTCCCATACCCCTTCCCTTCTTCCTCTCTCATACCCCCTCCCTTCATCCTCTCATACCCCCTCCCTTCATCCTCTCTCACCCCCCCCCCCCCCCCCAGAGACTCCCTAAACGCAGAAGGCCTGGGCGTTTCGGATAGGTAGCAGTAGCTCTCTCTTGGGCCTTGGGAAATGACGGGCGGCTCCATCGCTTGGCTCCATCGCTTGGCATCACCCCGTGGCTTACATTTAACCCATTCCATTGCCAGGCGGCCCGGCAACACTTGGCAATGCAAGGCTATGCCATCCCTGGGTGCAAAATAGTTCAATCAGGGGTCGGGCAACTCCAGTCCTCAAGGGCCACCAACAGGTCAGGTTTTCAGGATATCCCTGCTTCAACACAGGTGGCTCAATCAGAGGCAGGTGGCTCAATCAGTCTTCGACTGAGCCGCCTCTGCTGAAGCAGGGACTGTTTGAGCCGCCTCTGCTGAAGCAGGGACTGTTTGAGCCATCTATGATGAAGCAGGGACTGATTGAGCCACCTGTGCTTAAGCAGGGAATGATTGAGCCCCCTGTGCTGAAGCAGGGTCTAATTCAGCCAGCTGTGCTGAAGCTGGGATATCCTGAAAACCTGACCTGTTGGTGGCCCTTGAGGGCTGGAGTTGCCCGACTCTGGGTTAAGTCCATGAGGAAAACCAAATAGCAAAGCTATTAAGATGCAGTAGAAAGAACTGCCCCTTTCTGAAATCGCCTGCTCTTTCTTACGTGGGGGCGGCCACACATTCTGCCATCTAACCTGCTTTTTTTGCTTCTTCACTGCCAATAACGGGACGCATTTCCAGCTGGGGGAGAGGGGGTATTTATTTGGGATACATATTGTTCTCCGGTCAGTCCTGAGTTTCTAGCTCTTGTTCCTACAGCTCCCCCCGGATAGGCGACCTGGAGACTGTCGCCTCCCCCCCTGTGTCTGCCGGGAACCCACGTGGACCCTCGCTAGATAATTGAGTTTAATGTCTTAATTGCTGGTTTTCCTCCCTCCTCTATTTATCCGGCGTTTCCACGTTTGATTTGGGATCGTGTGGTAATTGCTCCCCAGAGCGTTCAGTTCTCCGAGGTTTTATCCCGTGTGTAAGTTCTTAACGTTTGTTGGACTTCTGGATAATTGCGAGCGACAAAAGGCGAACGGTTTTCTGTCCGCAGACGCGAGGGAGACGGTGCTGCCGGAGGAAACGCACGAGTACACCGGCGGCAAGATATTAAAAAGCTCCATTACATTTTATTCTGAACTCGGTTTTTAACCCATTAGTAGCTACTTTAAAGAAATATCAACAGATGCCGTCAAATCTATTGTGCTGTATGTCTTTATTTATGTAGCGCCAAAAGTGTGCTCAGCGCTTCACAAAGAATACAGCACAGGGGATTATAATAATACAATAAGCGCAGCAAAATCAGACAATGGGGAAGGAAATCCCTGTCCCGAAGAGCTTACAATCTAAGTGGTATGATGGGAGAGTTACAGAGACAGCAGGTGAGGGAATACGTGCAGTAGATGGCAGTGCCTGGCCTTGATGGTGGGTAAGTGCAGTAGATGGCAGTGCCTGGCCTTGATGGTGGGTAAGTGCAGTAGATGGCAGTGCCTGGCCTTGATGGTGGGTAAGTGCAGTAGATGGCAGTGCCTGGCCTTGATGGTGGGTAAGTGCAGTAGATGGCAGTGCCTGGCCTTGATGGTGGGTAAGTGCAGTAGATGGCAGTGCCTGGCCTTGATGGTGGGTAAGTGCAGTAGATGGCAGTGCCTGGCCTTGATGGTGGGTAAGTGCAGTAGATGGCAGTGCCTGGCCTTGATGGTGGGTAAGTGCAGTAGATGGCAGTGCCTGGCCTTGATGGTGGGCAAGTGCAGTAGATGGCAGTGCCTGGCCTTGATGGTGGGTAAGTGCAGTAGATGGCAGTGCCTGGCCTTGATGGTGGGTAAGTGCAGTAGATGGCAGTGCCTGGCCTTGATGGTGGGCAAGTGCAGTAGATGGCAGTGCCTGGCCTTGATGGTGGGTAAGTGCAGTAGATGGCAGTGCCTGGCCTTGATGGTGGGTAAGTGCAGTAGATGGCAGTGCCTGGCCTTGATGGTGGGTAAGTGCAGTAGATGGTAGTGCCTGGCCTTGATGGTGGGTACGTGCAGTAGATGGCAGTGCCTGGCCTTGATGGTGGGTAAGTGCAGTAGATGGCAGTGCCTGGCCTTGATGGTGGGTAAGTGCAGTAGATGGCCGTGCCTGGCCTTGATGGTGGGTAAGTGCAGTAGATGGCAGTGCCTGGCCTTGATGGTGGGTAAGTGCAGTAGATGGCAGTGCCTGGCCTTGATGGTGGGTAAGTGCAGTAGATGGCAGTGCTTGGCCACCATGGGTGGTAGGAGTGACTGTGGGTGTGGGACAGTGGCTATGAGTGCAGGGTGTTGGGATGCTTAATTTGTGGGGCGGGTTTTAAGGTTAGTCAGTATTAAAGCAGATGGTTAACACCATTTACAGGGGAAGACTCCTGGCTGCAGGCAAATTACAGTCGCACATAATGTATATTCCGCATATTAATGGCCTGTCAGTCCCTTCTTAGTAAGGAGCAGGGTGATAACCTCAAAAACAAGCATTACTGGCCTTCGGAGACCTGAATAAGCAAGAGCTGAAGCTTCCGAACCGCTGCAACAAATGTTCAATTCACGCAGGAAAAAAATATATATAAATATATATACTGAGACCGGAGGTTCGGCCGCCACGAAGGTCCGCCCGACTTTCCCGTCATTTGACATTGCAGCAGCCGCGCGTCAAATGGAGTCTGCTACAGAAAGGGGGTGGGGGTAACCCCTTCCTCCTCTAACTCCACCGGCAAAATTCTCTTTTGGGGAAACTTGGACCAGAAAATGACATTTGAATGGAAATGTAGTGATTGTTTTTTTTTTTTTTTTAACCGTGAGGCTGTCTTCTCCAACCCGGTGACACTTAAAGAAAATTAGTGACAATAGACATGGTTGTAGTGATGGAGGCCCGTCCCTAGTATCCCTATTAAGGACACCATTCCCCCCCACCACCCCAAAAAAACAATCCGCGGTAACAATAACACACGATACACGGTAACGCGTTACACAATGACAGTCACGCGCACTACTGTGGGGACGCTGTCCCCCATCTATCGGTTAAGCTGTGTCTAAAAATATTATTCTGCTGTATCTAGTGACCCTAAATGAGAGGGTGTTGTTAAAACTGGGGAAACCAGGTTAGTTGGCCCAGCAGCAGCTAGAGAGGCTGATTCTGCGGTGTAGCGAGATCCCTGAAAGGGATAGGATTTATTTTTATGATTTCTTTGGTTTCTTAAAGTGACAGTGTGAGAAATATTATATCACTGATATGAGTAAACCGCTGAAGGTTAATAGCTGAGTGCCTCCTGCCTATACCTGTTAAAGCTGCAGTCCCTTAGTGGGATGAAAATAAAGCAGGCAGAAGCCCGAGTTAAGCAACATAATGCTTTGTATTATCCTGTCATTTGTCTAATTAGAGAAAAGAGGGAGAAAAAAAACGAAGCACTATATCCAGCGCTGTAAAAACAGCTGATGAAACCACAAGGTGTACGTTCCCAAAAATAAAGCTATTTATTGGATCAGAAATATATGGTACAAAACATACCAACGCGTTTCGGACTTAGACAGTCCTTGATAAAGGATCAAAAACGGATTAGAAAGTGAAACCAGATATAAACAGAGAGAGAGAAGAGCGCACACCTCATAGCGTAATATGCGTTTACAGACATCCGTGCGTTAAAAGCCGCCAACTAGCAGCTGTGGAGTCTTGATGGCAAAAACCGCTGTGTGTTCGGATCGTTCGTCCGTCGTCAGGCGCGCCCGCTGGTATGGGGCGTCAGGTAGCGCCACTCCTGTGCTTCCGCACCACATGTGGGCGTTGGGGCGTCACCGCGTTGTAACGTCACAGCGTCCTGACGTCAGTTGTAGGGGACTGTAAGAGATATGTGCAGAGGTATGCAAGTGGAGACTGTTTCAGGGTGACATTATATCTTGGCTTTATTGAGCCTGTTCCTTTATCCAGGCAAAACATACAAAAACAACAAAATAACAAACCCCTATCCCTTTGTAAGGGTAACTTACTACCCCAGACCCTATCTGCAGGACTGGAGGGATATTCCCATTACCAGCCTATCACCCCAAAGTCTCAGGAGGTACCTTAAGCAGGTGGCCCTCCATGTCATACTCTGGCAGATTCCAGGGTCCTCTGTATCCAGGAAATATAGGTGTCTGGGTGTCTTGGTCTCAGTACAGCCTTTGTGCTCAAGACAGTGTCTGTGTGCGGGCTTCTCTGCTCTCCTTCTGTCAGCCCAAATGTGAGCTAAGGAATCTCTCTCCTGTGTCTCACATGAGGCTTTTTTAAAGTCCTAATCAGCCAGGTGGAGTCTGGTTGATTGCCTGTGTGCAATTAACCAGCACACTGCTGGATTTAGTGGCAGTTTCTCTCAAACAGTGATCAGTCCCTGTTACAGGTACGAAGCAGGAAAGATGTTTCAGGCTCCAGAGCTGTCCTTCCCCTACACACTCGGCAAAAGCTAAGCTCACACAGCCTATAGCGGTACCAAAAGAAAGCCACCCTACGCGTTTCGAGGGGTGTGCTCTTCGTCAAGGGTGTGGCTTTCGTTGGTAGAAATGTCCTTTATATACCTCCAGGAATCCAGTACTTGAACGGAACTTGTTAAAGTAATACAGTAATAAACAATATCTTTTGGTAGTGGATCCTTTTGACACATAGTAACACGCATTACACGGTAACATAGTAACACATTACGCGGTAACAATAACACGTTACATGGTAACGCGTTATACATAGTAACACGTTAGACAATAACATGTTGCACAGTGACATAGTAACACATTACACATTAAGCATAGTAACACGCATTACACGCAGCGGGGGTACGGTTGTGGTGACGCAGCGTGGGTACGGTTGTGGCGACGTAGCGGGGGCACGGTTGTGGCGACGCAGCGGCGGTACGGCTGTGGCGACGCAGCGGGGGTACGGTTGTGGCGACGCAGCGGGGGTACGGTTGTTGCGACGCATTGGGGGTACGGTTGTGGCGACGCAGCGGGAGTACGGTTGTGGCGACGCAGCGGGGGTACGGCTGTGGCGACGCAGCGGGGGTACGGTTGTGGCGACGCAGCGGGGGCACGGTTGTGGCGACGCAGCGGGGGTACGGTTGTGGCGACGCAGCGGGGGTACGGTTGTGGCGACGCAGCGGGAGTACGGTTGTGGCGACGCAGCGGGAGTACGGTTGTTGCGACGCAGCGGGAGTACGGTTGTGGCGACCCAGCAGGAGTACGGTTGTGGCGACGCAGCAGGGGTACGGTTGCGGCGATGCAGCGGAGGTACGGTTGTGGCGACGCAGCGGAGGTACGGTTGTGGCGACGCAGCCGGGGGAACGGTTGTTGCGACGCATTGGGGGTACGGTTGTTGCGACGCATTGGGGGTACGGTTGTGGCGACGCAGCGGGGGTATGGATGTGGTGACGCAGCGGGAGTACGGTTGTGGCGACGCAGCGGGGGTATGGATGTGGTGACGCAGTGGGTTACGGTTGTTACGACACAGTGGGGTACGGTTGTTGCAACGCAATGGGGTGAGCCACCTGTGCTGAAGCAGGGATACAGGGAAAAGGGAGACCAAAAAGCGCACCAGCACAAACGGAGCAGGAAGAACCCAGGACAAAAAAATAATTAAAAGGGCACTTTAATGTGACAAAAGACCCATCCAATGCATTTCGAACGTCGCAGCATTCTTTTTCAAGGGCGCTTCAGCTATTTTCCATACTGAAGCAGGGATATCCTGAAAACCTGACCTGTTGGGGCAGAGGGTCTTGATGACTGAAGTTGAACACCCCTGACCTAAACCATGATGCTTGTGTTAGGCTGTGAATTAATTAACCCCTTCCCTGTCAACGGGGCAGGCCAATGCATTGCGGTCTCCTACGGCAGCCGAGGGGTTAGAGCAGCGCGATTCTGAGGGGTTTCTGCTTTCGTTATTTCATGCGCGGGCTCCGTTATTATTTCAAGTTCGTAGCCTGAAGGTTGACCTAAGAATTTCGTATTGTCATGTTCCAACGGATGAGAAGTAAAGAGTGACACACTGTGCGCATTTGCGTGTGATTACCCAGAATCCCCTATGCTAAGCGATATTGGTGAAAGACAGGGTTGCAGACCTGCCTGAGACATGCAAATGTGGCCATTTTCTTGTCAGTAAAATTCCCGGAATCTACATATTCTTACCTTCTAATTTCATCTGAAATGCTTCGAACTGAGCCGCGGGATGATTAAGTCGGACGATTTGTAACCGCGTTGAGCTCAGTAGCTGTGACGGTGTTTTCTCAGCCATGCGGTATATATCCTCACCAGTGTCGTTTCATATAGAATATGCAACATTCATTTGATCTAATGAGTGGTCCCTAGGGAGAAAGTCTAAGGAGAAGGTTATTAGGGAAACAAATTAGATACTGTGTCATTGTTACCTTTACACACCACATTTCTGGAAGTTTCAACCAGGACCAGATTAAACCAGCAGTTTTATTTTTACCAGGACGGGGATAAGGGGGCCAGGAGGCTTCTCCAAAAATACTAGACATAATGGTGAAAGGTGCAACACGCTCGAGACTCACACGCTCAAGAGACACTCACACACACCCCTCTCACCTCTCTCTGCTCCATGTTGTTTCCTCCTCTCCTTGGCCCCACCCCCAGGCTCCTGACACCTCCCCCTGATTGGCTGCATTACCCAACAGCAGCCAATCAGGATGGCGGAAGCTGCCCCAGCCCCGTTGCCACAGCCCTGCTCTCTCCCTGCTATGGGGGGGAAATCTCGGGGCCCCCCCAAGACGGTCGGTTCACTATGTCCAGAGAGGTGATACCGGACACATCACGGAGAGCAGGGGGTCACGGAGCTTGGACCCCATTCACTTCAGCTCCGGTTTCCGAGACACTTCACAGGAAAGCGCTGTTATTTCTTGGTTTTTAAATTCCCTGCGTCATGTGGGACAATAGAAACTGCGTCAAATTGACCCGATTGATGCTGGGGAAGATTTAAACCGGCATTTTTTTTGGGGGGGGGGGGGGGGATGGTACAGGCGAAAACTTGCATGGTTCAGCGCCCGGGACGCCCTGCTCCCAGGGAGGGGGTTGGGGGGAACCAGCGGCGATATACTGGAGATAGAATTTGAGGGCTGCTATGAAAAGGTAACCTGTTATTATTTATTTAATCATTTATTGTTTTTGTGGATTTCATGAGCTGTATAACAGGACATCTCCCAATAAAGCATTTACTGTACCTCACCCCTCGGTAATCACACGGGTTTAAAACAAATAAAATGAAAATTAGCATAACAATTGGGATAGTATAGTACAAATGATTGAAAACACGAGATGTTCTTTTTAATCTCCGTTTGTTCCATTTAATGGCAAACGATACATTATTCCCTCTGCATATATTGATAAACGTTCTCTCCCCGGTTTATAGCGAACGCTCTCGCTTCTCTGTATAAGTGCAGCAATAAATATCAAAAAAATGCCACATTTATTCCAGAACCGGCAGTGAGCGGCCTTTAAAAAACCACTATAATCTCCCCCATTTGTAAGAGGCTTTTCATCCTAGCAGATGAAATAAGGATCGAGGCAGCGTCGAACCTGAGGGTTTCACAGCGATCGCGGTGGATAACAGAAAGGGAATGTGATTTAGAAACGAGAAGGAAAAGGCGCAGCGAGCGAGAATGTGCTAACAAAACCCACTAGCTGTCACCCGCCACGGCCACGTGTGTAATAAAGCAAATTATTCCACGTTTGCGCCTGTCACAGCTTTTCAGCTAAATTAGGCATTGTTGTGTCGGCGTCATCGTTAGGAAGCAGGCTCGCACGCAGCCAGCTACCCACACGAACGCTTGTTGTTCCACTAAAGGCGAGAAGCGCCGTGGTGGGGCGCAGGAACGCCAACAGAAATCTTGGGGCCCTGGACAAATGCAGGGAGCAGGCCCCCTTACTCACCCCCCTCCCCCATAGCACACCTAGCATGAATTTTTTTTAGGGCGCAACTTTTACTTAATTGGCAGTGTTGCGAGTCCTAATTCACACGTCGCGAGCCCCCCCCCCCCCCATTTTACATCTCGCGAGCCCCCTCTATTTCCCTCCCTTTTCCCATGTATTTCTCTCCCCTCCGTCTCACCTCTCACTCTACCCCCCTCCATCAATTAACCCACACTCACTCAATCCCTGCCCCCCGCCTCACATGTATTTCTCTCCCCTGTGTCTCTTACTCCCTCTTTTGCTCACTCACCCCTCTCTCCTCTCCCTCTGTCAATTACCCCACGCTCACTCATTCCCTCCCCCTCACACAATTCCCCCCACAAGATATATACCAAAAACTTCCCACCCCCAAATACATAGAAAAAAATCCGCACCCCCCCAAATATATACAACCTCCCCCACCCCCAAATACATACAAAAACAATCCGCACCCCCCCATATATATACAACCTCCCCCACCCCCAAATACATACAAAAACAATCCGCACCCCCCCAAATATATACAACCTCCCCCACCCCCAAATACATATAAAAAATAATACATAAAACCCCCTACACACACAAAAACACACACACACACACACACACACACACACACACACACACACACACACACACACACACACACACACACACAAAACAATACATATAAAACCCACCCAAATACATATAAAAAAAATCTCAGTGCATCAACAAAAATAGCCCAATACATATAAAAAATATCCCAACCCATATAAAAATACCCCCAAGCCCCTCAATACATATAAATAAACTAATGTAATAAAAGCTTTATTTGTACGAGTTCCTCTGTCCGTGGACTATATACTTGTATAAATCAGGTACTAATACACAGTTACATAGTAATAATAGGAATGTGATATAAATACTACGGGTCATTTGTAATAATAAGAGCCAGTTCCCCACTCCATAATAATAATAATAATAAATGTGTCCTCGCCTCCTCCTGTCTCCTTCCCTCTTTCCCATCCCAACTCCCTTCTCCTCTCCTAGTCCATTTTCTTTGTACCCTTAATTTCCCATTTTGTCCCCTCACCTCCTCATGTAGGGTCCCTCTTCCCCCTCACCAAATCCTGTAGGGTCCCTTTTCCCCCTCACCAAATCCTGTAGGGTCCCTTTTCCCCCTCACCAAATCCTGTAGGGTCCCTTTTCCCCCTCACCAAATCCTGTAGGGTCCCTCTTCCCCCTCACCAAATCCTGTAGGGTCCCTCTCCCCCTCACCAAATCCTGTAGGGTCCCTCCCCCCCCTCATGAACTCCTGTAGGGTCCCCCCCCCCTTCACGAACTCCTGTAGGGTCCCTCCCTCCTCTCTCACGAACTCCTGTTGGGTCCCTCCCTCCCCCCTCACGAACTCCTGTAGGGTCCCTCCCTTCCCCCTCACCAAATCTTGTAGGGTCACTCTCTCCCCCCTCACCAACTCATGTAGGGCCCTTCGCTCCTCACCAACCCCTGTAGGGTCCCCCTCTTCCCCCCTCACCAACTCCAGTAGGGTCCCTCTCCCCCTCACCAAATCCCGTAGGGTCCCTTTCTCCCCTCTCACAAACTCCTGTAGGGTCCCTCCCCCCCATCTCCTCCTGTAGGGTCCCTCTCTCCCCCCCCCATTCTCCTCCTGTAGTGTCCCTCTCCCCCCCTTCTCCTCCTGTATGGTCCCTCTCTCCCTCCTCATAAACTCCTGTAGAGTCCCTCTCCTGCCCTCCATCTCCTCCTTTAGGGTCCTTGTGTCCCCCCCCTCACCTCCTCCTGCTCTTCTCCGGTAGGGCGGACTGTCTCTCCTCCTCTCCCCGCTCTCCTTCTCCAGCATAGACAGCCTCTTCCAGTGTGACCCCCCGCACGTGAAGATCACCGCCCGGATAAACTCCCGGCTGTACAGCCTCACCCCTTACTCTCCCACTCTCCCTCCGTGAACCCCCCCGAGGACTCTGCGCCCTCAGCTCCCCGAGCAGCAGAGCAGCGCCACCCGCAGCCTCTACACCTCGTGGAGCTTTCCGACACCTCTACCCGCCTATGTAAGCGGAAAGCCAACGGTCACCTCACGTGCGCTTCAACGATCTCCCCTGAGGAAGGCCCTGATTGGTTCTCCTCTCCTCAATTTTTTTTTCCTGACATCGGGCCCGGGACGCCAACCCCGGCAGAACCACCCTGTTGGCGGCCATGGGGTGAGGAAAGGAAAATGTTTTGACGTTGTAATAGCCACCTGTGCTGAATCTAGGATATCCTTAAAACCCGACCTGTTGGTGGCCCTTGAGGACTGGAGTTTCCCCGCCCTGGATTAAAGGCCCATTACAGGGCTAACGCCCTAAATTGCCAGAGACCAGCCAATGCAGAAGTGGACTTGTTCTCACGGTGTTGAATGGGAGGGACCGGGTAATATGAGTGAGGTGTCAGATTTTTTAACTAATGGGCGTCAGAGGGTGATCCGGGTTTTA
The DNA here is from genome assembly GCF_040206685.1 of Ascaphus truei. NCBI lineage: Eukaryota > Metazoa > Chordata > Amphibia > Anura > Ascaphidae > Ascaphus > Ascaphus truei. The sequence goes on from NC_134504.1 coordinate 16,234,796, forward strand.
AGAGGTTGATGGCGTGAAAGTTTACGGTTCATACTGGCTTTGAGCGCCATGATTTTATTTGTGAAAGATGCTAGCGCGATCAATGCGTGTTATGGAAATGACTCCCCTCACAGTGACAATGGGGACGCTCTCCAATGTACAAGGATATTAAAGAGGCCATCCAAGCAAGCCATTTGATTGATCTTTAACATAGGATTGAACCCCATTAATTTCAGCTCCGGGGACCTCATGCTTCCTGAGATAACTCCGTAGGGGGTGCTGGTACCGCTCGGCTTGCTGGGGTTCACATAATGGCTGCTATTCAAAGCCCCCTCGCCCTGCTGGCCAATAGGAAGACGTAACGTCATCCGGTGCGGCTTCCTATTGGCCGCGCGTGACACGGGAGCTTTAAACTTTGCCGAGACACCGCAGCCCCCTTTGGAGGTCTGTACCCTGGGACGCAGCGAGGTCCCTGAAGCTGAAATGAATGGGGTTCTGCTCCAGAGACCCCCCTGCTTCAATCCTAGGTTAAAATCAAGTTTGTATTAATACTCACCTGAATTGGGGGCGAGTCCTAACCCCGCAGGCAACATGTGTCCACCGGGCACATTACTTCTTGTAATGTAATTGGCAATCAGGAACTGGGGTGGGGTTTGTTCCCCGAATTTCAGCCGACTATGGATTAGGTCCAATAGCCCCTTCATCCACCCCCCCCCCCCCCCCAGGTACAGGAAGGCTGAATTAAAGATGCTCATTAAGGACTATAGCATTTATAACACACACTGCCATCTTTAATGTGGGTAGCAAGTATTATCATGTTTTTTTTTCCCCCTTCAGAAATAGACTGGGTGTCCCGATGACGTAAGGGATCAAATGAAACGGAGAGAGGAGGGAGAGGGAGAGAGATAGCGAGAGAGAGAGGTGGAGAGAGAGAGATGGGGAGAGAGAGAGAGAGAGAGAAAAGCATTGTTTTGTAAGCAAGAAAGAAAGCAGCTGCTTCCGATGGGGTTAGGGATAGGAGGATTTGAAGGCACGTCCGTCTCTGGAAGCTTTGCATTTTCTGCGCCGCGCTCTGCGCTTAATGGTTTTCACAGCTGTCAAAAAAACAAAACCCCATGGGATGAGATTTCGCAGGGGTTCAGATTAGAGCTGTTACTGGAATAAATGGGACGTAGAAATGGCAGAGTTTGCATTTAAGTTCCTTATAAGGTATTTTATTCCGAAATAGAGAAGCAACGCGTTGCAGGCCCCTCTGTCAGCAAGGGGATCTGTGTATGGAGGACATATGGGAGTCAAACTGGGGTATTTTTACCCTGCCAAAGCATTTTGCTCCAATTTTGCCCCGTGTGCCCCAGCATGTGATTTGAGGGGTGTCAGTAGGAGGAGTTGGGGGAGTTACATGGTGCACAGATTATGAGATGAATCACATTCTGCGTCTCTGTCCCAGCGTGTGATTTGAGGGGTGTCAGTAGGAGGAGTTGGGGGAGAGTTACATGGGGCACAGATTATAATGAGATGTATCACATTCTGCGTCTCTGCCCCAGCGTGTGATTTGAGGGGTGTCAGTAGGAGGAGTTGGGGAGAGTTACATGGTGCACAGATTATAATGAGATGTATCACATTCTGCGTCTCTGCCCCAGCGTGTGATTTGAGGGGTGTCAGTAGGAGGAGTTGGGGGAGTTACATGGTGCACAGATTATAATGAGATGTATCACATTCTGTGTCTCTCTGCCCCAGCGTGTGATTTGAGGGGTGTCAGTAGGAGGAGTTGGGGGGAGTTACATGGTGCACAGATTATAATGAGATGTATCACATTCTGCGTCTCTCTGCCCCAGCATGTGATTTGAGGGGTGTCAGTAGGAGGAGTTGGGGGGAGTTACATGGTGCACAGATTATAATGAGATGTATTACATTCTGCGTCTCTCTGCCCCAGTGTGTGATTTGAGGGGTGTCAGTAGGAGGAGTTGGGGGGAGTTACATGGTGCACAGATTATAATGAGATGTATCACATTCTGCGTCTCTGCCCCAGCGTGTGATTTGAGGGGTGTCAGTAGGAGGAGTTGGGGGGAGTTACATGGTGCACAGATTATAATGAGATGTATCACATCCTGCGTCTCTGCTCCAGCGTGTGATTTGAGGGGTGTCAGTAGGAGGAGTTGGGGAGAGTTACACGGTGCACAGATTATAATGAGATGTATCACATTCTGCGTCTCTCTGCCCCAGCGTGTGATTTGAGGGGTGTCAGTAGGAGGAGTTGGGGGGTGATACATGGTGCACAGATTATAATGAGATGTATCACATTCTGCGTCTCTCTGCCCCAGCGTGTGATTTGAGGGGTGTCAGTAGGAGGAGTTGGGGGGAGTTACATGGTGCACAGATTATAATGAGTGGTATCACATTCTGTGTCTCTGCCCCAGCGTGTGATATGAGGGGTGTCAGTAGGAGGAGTTGGGGGGAGTTACATGGTGCACAGATTATAATGAGATGTATCACATTCTGCGTCTCTCTGCCCCCGCGTGTGATTTGAGGGGTGTCAGTAGGAGGAGTTGGGGGCGTTACATGGTGCACAGATTATAATGAGATGTATCACATTCTGCGTCTCTGCCCCAGCGTGTGATTTGAGGGGTGTCAGTAGGAGGAGTTGGGGGCGTTACATGGTGCACAGATTATAATGAGATGTATCACATTCTGCGTCTCTGCCCCAGCGTGTGATTTGAGGGGTGTCAGTAGGAGGAGTTGGGGGAGTTACATGGTGCACAGATTATAATGAGATGTATCACATTCTGCGTCTCTCTGCCCCCGCGTGTGATTTGAGGGGTGTCAGTAGGAGGAGTTGGGGGCGTTACATGGTGCACAGATTATAATGAGATGTATCACATTCTGCGTCTCTGCCCCAGCGTGTGATTTGAGGGGTGTCAGTAGGAGGAGTTGGGGGAGTTACATGGTGCACAGATTATAATGAGATGTATCACATTCTGCGTCTCTGCCCCAGCGTGTGATTTGAGGGGTGTCAGTAGGAGTTGGGGGAGTTACATGGTGCACAGATTATAATGAGATGTATCACATTCTGCGTCTCTCTGCCCCCGCGTGTGATTTGAGGGGTGTCAGTAGGAGGAGTTGGGGGCGTTACATGGTGCACAGATTATAATGAGATGAATCACATTCTGCGTCTCTGTCCCAGCGTGTGATTTGAGGGGTGTCAGTAGGAGGAGTTGGGGGAGAGTTACATGGGGCACAGATTATAATGAGATGTATCACATTCTGCGTCTCTGCCCCAGCGTGTGATTTGAGGGGTGTCAGTAGGAGGAGTTGGGGGAGTTACATGGTGCACAGATTATAATGAGATGTATCACATTCTGTGTCTCTCTGCCCCAGCGTGTGATTTGAGGGGTGTCAGTAGGAGGAGTTGGGGGGAGTTACATGGTGCACAGATTATAATGAGATGTATCACATTCTGCGTCTCTCTGCCCCAGCATGTGATTTGAGGGGTGTCAGTAGGAGGAGTTGGGGGGAGTTACATGGTGCACAGATTATAATGAGATGTATTACATTCTGCGTCTCTCTGCCCCAGTGTGTGATTTGAGGGGTGTCAGTAGGAGGAGTTGGGGGGAGTTACATGGTGCACAGATTATAATGAGATGTATCACATTCTGCGTCTCTGCCCCAGCGTGTGATTTGAGGGGTGTCAGTAGGAGGAGTTGGGGGGAGTTACATGGTGCACAGATTATAATGAGATGTATCACATCCTGCGTCTCTGCTCCAGCGTGTGATTTGAGGGGTGTCAGTAGGAGGAGTTGGGGAGAGTTACACGGTGCACAGATTATAATGAGATGTATCACATTCTGCGTCTCTCTGCCCCAGCGTGTGATTTGAGGGGTGTCAGTAGGAGGAGTTGGGGGGTTATACATGGTGCACAGATTATAATGAGATGTATCACATTCTGCGTCTCTCTGCCCCAGCGTGTGATTTGAGGGGTGTCAGTAGGAGGAGTTGGGGGGAGTTACATGGTGCACAGATTATAATGAGATGTATCACATTCTGCGTCTCTGCCCCAGCGTGTGATATGAGGGGTGTCAGTAGGAGGAGTTGGGGGGAGTTACATGGTGCACAGATTATAATGAGATGTATCACATTCTGCGCCTCTCTGCCCCCGCGTGTGATTTGAGGGGTGTCAGTAGGAGGAGTTGGGGGCGTTACATGGTGCACAGATTATAATGAGATGTATCACATTCTGCGTCTCTGCCCCAGCGTGTGATTTGAGAGGTGTCAGTAGGAGGAGTTGGGGGAGTTACATGGTGCACAGATTATAATGAGATGTATCACATTCTGCGTCTCTGCCCCAGCGTGTGATTTGAGGGGTGTCAGTAGGAGTTGGGGGAGTTACATGGTGCACAGATTATAATGAGATGTATCACATTCTGCGTCTCTGCATAGGGGTGCCAGGTGTCCAGTATTGAACCGGACTGTCCTGTATTTGGATACAGTCCAGTAAAAAATTAGAGGTAACACTGGACATGTATGTTATACCAGCATTACCTCCTTGGACATATTGACCTTACCATCTTGGGGGATGCGGGATTTCCCTGAGCAGGACTGTTGATGGGGGGAGGAGTGGGCTGAGCATTTTCCTCCATCCTGATTGGCTGCATTACCCTGCAGCAGCCAGTCAGGAGGAAGCAGCTGGTGCCTGGCGGAGCCAAGGAGAGGAGGAAACAGCATGGAGCGGAGAGGGATGTGTGTGTGTGTGTGTCACGAGCGCGTCGCACCTTTCACCATTGTATCCAGTATTTTTGGAGAAACCATCTGTCCACCCCACATTATCTCTGCAACATTCTTTCCCCCTTTTTATTTACCCCCCCAAACACCCTCCAAATCCGAAATGACGCAAGTGTAAAATTCTGCATCAGAGGAAAGACGCCGTCCTTACAAAGCGGTTATCAATTCCAATAGAAAAAAAAAGCGATCAGTGTGACAGCCACACCGCGAAAAAGCAGCACTCACCGGCCAAGGTAAGATTAAAAAAAAAAAATCTTTATTGAAGCTACATTAAAAGTGAAGACATCAAAAACAAAAAAAAGCTCCTCCTCCCACGCGTTTCACGCCGTCACTGGCGCTTTCTCAAGGAGCACGTACTTTTAATGTAGCTTCAATAAAGGTTTTTTTTAAATCTTACCTTGGCCGGTGATTTCCGCTTTTTCGCGGTGTGGCTGTCACACTGATCTCTCTTTATTTTCTATTGGACTTTGGTGGATTGGGGAGACGCCGTGCGGGGGTGCAGGAGCTGTGCTCACGTCCTGCTTGGCCGAGAGGAAGGGGACCCGGCGATTCATTGGGATTACTTTTGCTGACTCCACGCCGGTGTTACAACGTTTCTGTATATTTGCAGCAGTCACTCGGTTTGGGACTTTTCACATAGTCTCATAGCCATCTTCTGCTGACATTCACCCTCATCGCTGCCCCATGTTACCTCTCACTTGTGCCTATTACCCTGAGAACCTCGTTTAAGCATTTGTGAACTTTATCTTCTATACAGTGTTTTTTTCCTTGAGCTTACAGCCGCTTTTGTTTTACCCATAGTTGCGGTTAACAATTCCGTCTATAAGATCACTTTTTAGTATTTACATAATCTTATTCCCACGAGTGGACGAGCGCTAAAGACTTTCTCTTTAAAATACAGGCTCAACATGGGAAAGGAAAGGTTCTCAGAAACCTCTTTCTGCTGCTGTATTAAGTGGGTCTGGGTAAGTGGTTTCTAGAAAGGGAGTAGCATGTAAAATTGATATTAATGTGGGTTTATACGAGAGAATAGCAGCCCTGCTAGGATCTGTAGGCGTCCGCACACTTCCCATTTCACGCTCGCGGACCTATTATTCAGGGCTTATAAACAGCCGGCTAACACCCCGGATCAGTACCTCCAAGAACCGATGTTTACGGACTCTGTCCGGAGCATTTCCATGTCCTCTCTGTGTCTATGGAGTTAGGCCGCCACATTGCGGCAATGTGTGTGGCCAGCGTGAGCGAGCGCCTGAGCATGCGCGGCGCACAGCTGCTTGCCAAGCAAGCAAATTTGAATTTGCCGCTTGCTTGCGCCACCGCGCATGAGCGCCTGCACGCTCAGCGCCACCCTGGCCGCAGCCGTAGGCCCGTAATACAGTGTGCGCGCGCTTGCTCCGCCGTGCGCACGCGCGTCAATTAGAATTGGCAGTGTCCAGGCCTGGCGTGCTATACTTCAGCCGCATGCGCACGGCAGTGAGCGGAGGCGCGGTAGATCACAGCAGATACATGAAAATGTATATATTTGACGCTCTTTAGCCAATCCCAGCGCTACTGGGATAGGTGGGGGGGGGGGGGTTCCCGGGGGCAGGAGGAGCAGGGCGCTAGTTAGAAGTTAATTGTGGCCGCCATTGCAGTAGCATTTTGTTCTAGTTCTATAGGGTTACCCGGTTTCCCCAGTTGGGAGTGTGTGTTGTTTATCTTTGCACAGTTGTGAATACCTTTTTATCCCAATAAATCCAATTTGATCAGCTCTGTTGCCCTGCCTGGCGAGTTGACCCCAGGTGGGGCAGTCCTGGTCTCCCGTGATAAGGTTATTCTAAGGCTAAGGCCCCGGTAACTCAGCTGCAACGCCCTCATTGGCTGAACCGCCGGGGGGCGTGGCTTAGCGCTCCGTCGCGAGTCCTGCTCTCAATTCTATTGAGAGCAGGAGCAACTCTCGCCCGAGCACTGCGGCCCCCCCTCGCAGCGGGCCCGGCGCCATTGAGGGGAGGGCTCTCGTCCCTGCAGCGTCCGCCACAGCGAGCGCTGCAGTAGCCAGCGGGGACCAGGTTTTACATTACAGGGGAATGGACAGACCCGGAGTGCTGCTTATCTGCAGTCAAATTGTTCCTCTGCTGATAATGATGGCTGCTTGAATGTGTGAACCAGTTACCCACGTGCAATTGTAATATAATTGCCCCTTCTTTCCATTCAGAAGCAGGAGGGGGAGGGCAGGATTCCACCCCAGGGGTGGCTGCATGAGCACCTCTGTAAAATATGATAGTAAATCTTCTTTGGAATGGCAGACGGCTTAAACAAACGCCAGTTACTGTAACTTTTGATCTGCTGGGTCCTATCCCCCGCGCTGTCTAACACAGCGACCTTTTTGGGGGGGTTGGCACACTTTTTATGCGCTGGCAATTCTGGGAGAGGGAATTTAAACCCGACGGTGCATCAGAAGCCATTTATCTGCCAAGAGCGGCACCTGGGAGAATATCTGGCATTTGGCGCCGACGCACACAACAGGTAATGTGTTCAGCGCCGGACGGAGAGATCAGCAAACAGTGCGATCTAATGGCACGAATCCCTCACTGCGGGAGGGGCCTGCTACGCGTTCACTACACTAACCATTCCACTGATCAGTCAGAATGGCTTCTTACAGTGTACACAGAGCTGTACATAGAATCTTCTAGGGACAGTAAGTCCCTGGTTCCAAGAGCTTGCAATCTAAATTAGCGTGTCTAAGGCACAGGTCCATATTGATGCAGCGATGGTATTCTAAGAGCCATAACGCGCCACGCTGCGCGTTGGGCCATAACGTAGGTTCTCGTGCCAGTCTGTTTCTTCTAGCACCCCTTAGTACACTCGGGCCGCTATACTTTGCCCCTGACCCCGGGATGGGACCGGGATTCCCCTGCTTCAGCGGCAGTGTTCTTACCTCTATCCTAATCCTTTTGTGTGCATTTATAATTCTATAGCCCTGAGTATACTCAGTGCTCTGCAAACTGTCGGTTACAGCCACCATGAATTCCTGACCCAGAGAGCTTGCAGTCTGATATCGCGCTGACCAGCGTGAAAACTTCGGTCAGCGATTTGGGAGGGAAATGCTGATCTCATCATCTTCCAGTGAAGAGACAATCCAAGGGGCACTTACATTTAAAAAAAAAATGTTTTAATATACGCCGCCTTTTATTACCTTTATTGAAAACTGATTACCTAAGCTGCCGATCAATTCGTTCTCCCGTGATCGACCAGCAAAAATTCTACTTCCCAGGGTTCACTAAATGGCTGCCTTTCAGTTTCAATCTATCCTTCAGTCAGTGTAACTCAGCAGCTACAATGTATCCTTATATCACTAGGGCAACGTTCTATATTGTTACACTTTGCAGTTCAAACTGCTGGGAACATTGGCAACAAATTATTACAAACAGGAAAGTGTTACAAATATCTTGCACTGCTGGGGAAGGGGGCTAAACCTGCTATAGAAATCAAAGGATGTGCAGTATATTAACTCATTAAAAATGGCATTAAGAGTTGAATGAAAAAAATATATGTATTATCTAATACTACAGCCCTGATTTTTTTTTTTTTTTTTTTTTTTTTTTAAACACAGAATATTGCATGGATTACTCCTTTACACCCCACAGGGATGAGGGAATTATTGTCAGCTGCAGAATCCGGCAGGTTCCCGAGAAATGTCAGAGTTGGCGCGTAATAATTTGCTGTCTAGGTCAAAATTGTGATAATGAAATAAAATGATACAAAAGATTTGCAATGTGGCAGTGCTGTTATTCTTCTATAGCAGCATAACGAACACGGTGACATTTGTACCTGCTGTTAAATGTAACTGAAATTACATTAAAATAATCTTCCAGCTCGCTCGGTTTGTATTGGTTTTTATATCTAGCCCCTTTGGGAAACTGATTATTAAGGGCCTGTGTAATACAGAGATAGGAGCAGAAGGCATTATAACGCAGGTAAGGGCAGATTTCTGCTTCAAGCATCCTCAAAGCTTGTTATACGGAAAAACAACGCCCGCTCTCCATCTCATTAGCATTCACCCTGACGTCACCTTATCCGTAGCGCTGTCATCCAACAACGTGACATTATGCCAGTCTTAAGCCTCGGGCATGGTCAGCGCTTAGGCTGAGGCGCGCTGGTGCTTAACAGTGAGCCCCTGCAGCCGCAATGAGAGCGGCTTTAGTAGGGACGCGCCTACGCTTCCGCAAGCGCGCGAAAGCGTAGGTCTTATCCAAATTTTAGATTTCGCGCTCATGGGAGCGCAGGGCCGGTCACGTGAGCGGTTCGCCCAATGAGGGCGAACCAGCTCCGTGACGTCACTGGCCCGCCACCCGACACGCCCACGGGCGGCGCGCTAACCAAGGCCAGGGAAAGCACCCGCTTTGCCTCAGCCTCAGCGCGCCTCCGCACGGCTGCTGCAACCCTGGACGCAGCCTTAGCGTTGCACCCATTCAGACCCTGAAATGGGTCTTTAGCACAGGTGGAGAGCGGAGCGGGAAATAACGCTGGAAATAGCGCTATGTTCGTTACATTTCGTGTATCTGCGGCAGGCTTCATTTAAATGAACTCCTTGGACCCCGCACGAGCCCTGTCAGGGTCTGGATGTGAGCAACGCCAAGTTTCGCTGTGACCGGCCGGACGTAACGTTAGGCCCCCGCCTTCACCATGACGGACTTTTGAGGTTATGGGGTGTTACGATAACGCCTCATTGTCATATCATTTGCATCTCGTCACTAACGTCCGTCACAATTAACGCTATGCGCTTTACGGGAGAAATCAGGGCGTCTCACTATGTTACGGTATTGAACAAACGCTGTTTGTGTTAATGTGAAGTTAACTTAACGTAGCGGTAAGTAACAATGCAGCCTTGTGGCTCTTTGGTGGTATAATTGGATCGGAATGGGACGCTTCGGCACCGCCATCTCGCCGCAGGGGACAGCTAGCCCACCGGCTGTTTCACCGGAAAGGTAAGTGGTTAGCAGGATTGGTGTTAGTTTTTGGGGTTAACTTTGCGTGTTTTAGGGTAAAGCGTTAAGGCTTGGGGTTTTAGGGTAAGGTAAGGGGTTATGGTTTGGGCTTTTAGGGTAAGGGGTTAAGGTTAGGGGGACTTACTTTTGTGGGGAAGCGGCCGGCGGCATATATAGCACGTGATAAAATCCGATCCTCAAATACTGCTGTTTAGTCGCCACACCGAAAACCAAGTGTGGCATGAGCAGGTTTAGCAATGAATTCCTGCATCAGCTGGCACTCGCTTACCGATGGATTCCTGTGCAGTGTGTGGTACGGTATGACTGTAATAGCAGCACTAGTATGGAACCAGAAAATGGATTACCAGCAGCAGCAACTACACTGCATAAAATCAGAGTGGTTTTAAACTGTGCTGCACTCTGTAGGGTGCAGGGGTTGCTGTAGCTGTTTATTACCATAACATAACCCCTTTAAGGGATCCCCCCTAGTTGTCCCCATAGACTTTAATGGGACCCCCTCTAGCGGGAATGATTTGTAGACACAATGTAGAATCGATCTACGCCATCACACATTTTGGAGGCTTCCCCCCCTAAACCCTCAGTTGGATCTCCTCTGTGCAGCTTTGTGGGGTCAGCTGGTAATAAGGTCACACTAATTTCTATGGAAACCCCCTGCAAAGTGCTGTGCTCACAGGCTTTCCAATGCATGGCGCTAATGAAGCGTTGGCGTTCATTAGTCTTCCCTGTTTGTTCTTTTAACGCGCCAGGACTGCACAGCTGGAGATGGCTATTTAACCATTTAGTGAGTTACGCTCTATAGTGTATCAGTACCGAGCAGGCATTAAAGCTGCAGACCCAGCAATATCCTACGTGTGTGTCTCTTTAATAAATCAGTTCGGTACTATGAGAAAATACTTGTAGCATTTAAAAAACAAAACAAAAAAAACAGTGAATGACATTTTTAATGTATTATAATGTAACTAATGTAACAAGCAGTTTGTTTCTATAGCAACAATTTACAAAGTCACATCCCCTTCCTCCTCTGAAGCAGGCTCTGGCACACCCCTTTTTGAGCCCTGCCCTCTCTCTAGCAGTGCACTAATTGTATCTGGTGACTGCCTGGTCACATGATCTTCCCCACAGAACTTTGCCTCTTTGGTTCTCTTCTGCTGCAGCCATTTAGTGAACCCCCGAGCCGAATCTTCGCCGATCGATCACAGGAGAACGGATTGATTGGTAACTTAGTTAATCACTTATCATTATGTAGATTGTATTGATGCACATATTGAATGGGGAAAAAATCTTTAAAACAAAGCTTGAACTGCTGCTTTGTAGAGGGAGAAAGGGGGTGGCCCGGTATTAAAGGGGTTGCACCCCATATGGCCATCCCCTGACCTCACCAGAGAGACAAGGGGTTAACTGGACTGCGGTCCAGGGATGAGGTTTGCACCTTGTTGTACCTTGAAAATGTATGTCCCCCTGTTCCCATGTTTCATTATAAGCATGTATTTTAATGTTTTAAAGTGCATTTCTGTATCTCCAGTTCTGGAGGTTGCAGAGAGTTCATATTTGGCCAATATGTGGAGTCACTGTAGGCATTAAAAACTGGAAAGGTCGACCCACTGAGCCCACCAGAATGGAACTTATTAATATGTGTAGATATTAAAGTGTATATGCATGTTGTTTTGGATCTGTTCTGAAAATGCAGACGCCATTTGCTAGGCTAATAGGTCATGAAGGGCAGACGGCTGAGTAGCCAAAGCACGGTGATCAAAAAGTAACTGCCTTGATTGTTACCCAATGTCTAGGGATTAAGTATTAGTCAATCAACAAACTCTGCCGGTCTAATTGTTACCTGAGGGCATGGGTTAGTCTGTTAGTCTGTGTCTCCACATTAGAGAGTGGATACAGATAATTGTTCACCAATAGGCTGTGTTCAATGTTAAGAATAGGGTTGCATAGATATATAAGCTGTGTCAACCCTACAGTTTTGAGTTGTGCTTCTGATACCATCTTGAATGTCACTGGACTGCTATCGAATTGCTAGCGGATACTTCTCCATCCCCCAACCCTAAGTAAGTGTTACCTTCTTGTCTGTTAATTGTACGATATTGCTGTGTTCACCTTATATTATATTTTATTATATCTAAGTCTCGTTCAGTTCAACCCAGATATTTGGTGTTCATTATATCTTGTCATAAGCCACCGTGACATGCTTTAATACATGAAAACTCTCATTGACTTGAATAGGCGTTTCCTAATCGGCACTTCAGGGGGTCATTCTATAATCTGAGACGGCCTTTTGTGACATTTTCAACCACACATCCCTGTTGAGGGTAGTGGGGTTTTCACCCAAAAACACCCCGAACGGTCATTTCGGACAATATAGAATGAACCCTCTTAGTGTTAAGGGGGTCTGTAGCCTTAACCCCTCACGAGACGCGTAAGAAACAACCTTCCTGTTTTATTTGGAAACGTGTCTTAGAGCAGAAATCCTCTCTAAAGACCGAGCGGGTTTAATTCCCATAATGGTAGTATCTCGTCCCCCCCCCCCCCCCCCCCGGGGAATGTGCTGCTTTATAAAACATGTAATGATAAATATTATAGAAACAAATTATTTTTCTCGTCCGAGGATACCATGTTAACCTTTAGCCTGCAGTGGGCGCTGGGGGGGAGGGGGGGAGGGGTGGTGCTTGGGGGCCTAATAACATAACATTGTCATTAGTTCACTTTGGTCTTATGAGGGACCGCCCCTCTCATTAAATAATTTCAGTGCCTCTGTATAAAGAGGTGCATGGTTGGAGCCCTAAGGATGCTATGCTGAATCCCCCCCCCCCCCCAAAAAAAAACAGTTCAGGTTTTCGGATATCCCAGCTTCAGCACAGGTGGTTCAATCTGATTGTATTGTATTGTATGTCTTTATTTATATAGCGCCATTAATGTACATAGCGCTTCACAGCAGTAATACATGTGGTAATCAAATAAATAACAGATAATATAAATAACAGATCATGGGAATAAGTGCTTTAGACATAAAAGTAACATTAAGGAAGAGGAGTCCCTGCCCCGAGGAGCTTACAGATTGAGCCACCTGGGCTGAAGCAGGGACTTAATGAGCCACCTGCGCTGAAGCAGGGCCGTCCTGAAACCCGACCTGTTGTGGAGGCTTGAGGGTCGGAGTTGAGCCCCCCTGAATTCAGGCTCTAATAACACAAGGTGTTAAATCACAGCACGGATAACCTCACACTGTACAGATATGTAGGTGGTGTTGTTAGAAGCGTTCTGATTACAATCTGCTCACGACAATGTGTTTATCGCAGCGTGGGCTGGTTATGTCTCTTAATTGCTTTGCAAGCTGTTTAAACATGGGTGATAGCATCCACCGACTGACAACCCCAAGTCTCACTCGTCTGGACCAAGTCTCACTCACTTGGAAGGCAGGGTTTTTTCCCCCTTCCCCCCCCCCCCGACTTTTTCATATGGCATGAAGCCGCCTTTCCGTTGCCAGGGAAGACTTTGACACATTGAGGAATAAACCTTTAACCCTATCATAGCCAAAGGAATCTGCAACACTGCAGACGGCAGTGATAGGGGAACACAGTCACCCCAAGTACAGCCCCTCCAACATTTGCAACATGATAATAGGCCGACTGTATTTTTTTGCGTCAGTGCGGGACTGAGGAGCGTCTAAGTTACAACCCCCAAGGAGACGGTGTAACGGCAACAATGTACTATATGCAGAGATCAGACATCTAATAACGTGTGTGGGTGCTCTGCCACAGGAAGCGGAAGCCCCGGCCCCCAGGCACGCTGGCCCTGCCCCCTGCCCCCTCCCCGGCACCCTTCCTTCCATCCATTCCCACTTGCCGGGCCTTGGTGAAGGATGATGCCGGGGGGGCGGGGCTTAATGCCGGGACGCAGGGGATTGGCCAACAAGGTAGGAAACTTCCGGGGGGGGGCCATTAAAAAAAAAAAATACTTACCAGCCGGGCTGCTGCAGTCTCCTCCTCGCCGCCGCAGACTCGCGCACAGCAAACAGCGCACCGCAGCTAATTACTCGCGCACCTCCGGCGACAAAAAAAAAAAAAAAAAAAAGGGGACACATTGAGGAAAATCCGGGACATTTCCGGTACACACAGAAAACCGGTACAGCTCACGAAAAACCGGGACTGTACCGGCAAAAGGGGGACGGGTGGTCACCCTACATACACACCCAGAAAGGTAATACCGGTATACACACCCAGAGAGGTAATACCGGTATACACATACACGCCCAGAGAGGTAATACCGGAATACACATACACGCCCAGAGAGGTAATACCGGTATACACATACACGCCCAGAGAGGTAATACCGGTATACACATACACACCCAGAGAGGTAATACCGGTATGCACGTACACGCCCAGAGAGGTAATACCGGTATCCCACGTGCACGCCCAGAGAGGTAATACCGGTATCCACGTGCACGCCCAGAGAGGTAATACCGGTATCCACGTGCACGCCCAGAGAGGTAATACCGGTATCCACGTGCACGCCCAGAGAGGTAATACCGGTATACACATACACGCCCAGAGGTAATACCGATATCCACGTGCACGCCCAGAGAGGTAACACCGGTATCCACGTGCACGCCCAGAGAGGTAATACCGGTATCCACGTGCACGCCCAGAGAGGTAACACCGGTATTCACGTGCACGCCCAGAGAGGTAATACCGGTATCCACATACACGCCCAGAGAGGTAATACCGGTATACACATACACACCCAGAGGGGTAATACCGGTATACCGCATACACGCCTAGAGAGGTAATACCGGTATACGCATACACGCCCAGAGAGGTAACACCGGTATACACATACACGCCCAGAGAGGTAATACGGTATACGCATACACGCCCAGAGAGGTAATACCGGTATACGCATACACGCCCAGAGAGGAAATACCGGTATACACATACACACCCAGAGAGGTAATACCGGTATACGCATACACGCCCAGAGAGGTAATACCGGTATACGCATACACGCCCAGAGAGGTAACACGGGTATACGCATACACGCCCAGAGAGGTAATACCGGTATCCACATACACGCCCAGAGAGGTAATACCGGTATACACGTACACGCCCAGTGAGGTAATACCGGTATACACATACACGCCCAGAGAGGTAATACCGGTATACACATACACGCCAGGAGAGGTAATACCGGTATACACATACACGCCCAGAGAGGTAATACCGGTATACACATACACGCCCAGAGAGGTAATACCGGTATACACATACACGCCCAGAGTGGTAATACCGGTATACACATACACGCCCAGAGTGGTAATACCGGTATACACATACACGCCCAGAGAGGTAATACCGTTATAGACATACACGCCCAGAGAGGTAATACCGGTATACACATACACGCCCAGAGAGGTAATACCGATATACACATACACGCCCAGAGAGGTAATACCGATATACACATACACGCCCAGAGAGGTAATACCTGTATACACATACACGCCCAGAGAGGTAATACCGGTATACACATACACGCCCAGAGAGGTAATACCTGTATACACATACAAGCCCAGAGAGGTAATACCGGTATACACATACACGCCCAGAGAGGTAATACCGGTATACACATACACGCCCAGAGAGGTAATACCGGTATACACATACACGCCCAGAGAGGTAATACCGGTATACACATACACGCCCAGAGAGGTAATACCGATATACACATACACGCCCAGAGAGGTAATACCGGTATACACATACACGCCCAGAGAGGTAATACCGGTATACACATACACGCCCAGAGAGGTAATACCGGTATACACATACACGCCCAGAGAGGTAATACCTGTATACACATACACGCCCAGAGAGGTAATACCGGTATACACATACACGCCCAGAGAGGTAATACCTGTATACACATACACGCCCAGAGAGGTAATACCGGTATACACATACACGCCCAGAGAGGTAATACCTGTATACACATACACGCCCAGAGAGGTAATACCGGTATACACATACACGCCCAGAGAGGTAATACCGGTATACATATACACGCCCAGAGAGGTAATACCGGTATACACATACACACCCAGAGAGGTAATACCGGTATACACATACACGCCCAGAGAGGTAATACCGGTATACACATACACGTCCTGTATCCTCTCATTTATTACTGGACAATGTGTCCAAACACAGGACTGTCCGGTTCAATACCGGACACCTGGCACCCCTGTGCCACCCCAATAGTCATTGAATATATTCATTTTCTGCCCACAATGCTTATATTTGTTTTGCATTATTATTATTACACTCTGTGACCTCCTGTAGAAACCATCTAAAGAGCAAATACATCATGTTTATATCCCCCTTCCCCAAATGTAAAGCAGAGGGACAGTAGTGTGCTGGCTTCTCCTTTTGCGACCCTCCGCGTTTACTTTCCCACCTCTGCCTGGCCAGTGAAACTGTTAATCTAACGTGGCCAAAACGTGACAAGCGGCGCGACCAATGAGAGGGAAAAGAAGAACAGCTGCAGGGAGGCGGGAGCAGAAGGGAGCGGCCAATAGCAGAGAGAGGTGGGTGGGGCGACGGTTGCTTCGGAGACACGTGTACAGGCAAAGCAGGAAGTGGCTGGTGCTGGTGACAGTACAGGTGTGTATGGGATTGGGGATATGAAAGGTTAAATGCACCCCTGCAATGGGTGGAAAGGGGGGCGGGCTTGTTATGAAGCCCCCTCCCCAGATGATTGGCCATCTGTGCTGCTTCCATGTATCCACCTGTTTATCTGTTTGCTACATTGTATCATTGACTTCCAGCACTGGGCTCATGGCAACAGGAACACTTTGGTTCCTCTGTCAGTGGGATACAAGAGCTTACACTCCAGTGAGGTGCTCTTGTTAAGGTGCCGTAAGGCTGGGGCCATGGTACCGCAGACCGCGCGGTGAGCGAACAAACCGCCTTCAGGCTGTGATCACGCCCGTGGCGCGTGCGGTCGGGGGGCCAACGTGGCGCAAGAAATCAGTCCAAAGTGATTTTCTCGGCGCGACCTGCCGGTCACATTGAGCGGTTCGCCCCCAATGAGGGCGGACCAGCTCCGTGACGCCCCCAGAGCATGGCCCGTTGATCATGTCCAGGGAAAGCACCCACTTTCCGCAGCCTCAGCACGGGGGCGAAGGCACCATGGCCCGGGCATAACGCATGCAACCAATTATACGCACAGTAATGTTACCACTAAACTCACGTGTGTTTCTGGGCTGTGTTTTGTTATGCTGATACTGCTACATTAAAAATAAATGATTTCACATTTCCGATGTCATTGTAATATAAACTGCTGTAACTAGGTGACGGGTTCGAGCGTTCTCCAATGGGAGGCAGGCTGTGGAGCGCTCGCCTGCGCGCACGCACGCAGGCAGGAATCCTGGGCTGCAGACGCTGTTGTACAAGGCCGTGATTATAGTGCCGGTGGATGCCGCCAAAACAAAGCCCTTGATTTCAGTGAATCTGCGCATAGGGCGCGCACCGGAGAGGCTGAATCCTGAGGAGACGAATCAATTTGATTTTTGAGCGCGATGGCCGCGCCACGTGAGTGGTTCAGCCAAAGCGGGGCGAACCACTCGCGTGACCTCGTGGCCACGCCTGAACATTAAGCAGAGTTGACATTCGCGCAAGCGACATGTGCGCGCCGCGTGCATGCACTCCGTCACTATAATCTCAGCCTTGGCGAATGCGCGGGGATTTTTAACGCACATTTTAACCCCTTCGGTGCCATGTGGTCTTGCCGCCTCCGAGACCGCCGCACCTCCGTCACTAGCGCTCGCTTCCGGGGATGTAAAGTTGGCGGTCAATGCTGATCGTGAACGCACCCCCCGCCCCCTAGAAAACGTACAGCGCACTTGATTGGGGGGCCCCTGGGATGTTGTGGGGAACAGCACTGAATGGGTTAAAGCAGTAATCCCACCTGTTCTGTCTAGTATTGTGTACAGCAGGGTGTGTGCAAAGTGGGGGGGGGGTGAGAATTTACAGGGGGGGGCGCGGCGGCTACAGAGGTCCCGCACTCTCCCCCATGGCATTTAAATGAAGTGCTGATGGGGGACCGTGCGAGGCCTCTGCAGCTTCTCCTACCTGATCTTCGGCGACACGTTGCCATGGTAACCACGCAACGTCATTTGACGACGGAGCCTTGCAGGCGGGAGGGTGCGAGCCGGGAGGTGAGAAGGCAGGGGGGGCGCAGGATCAAAACTTTGCGCACCCCTGGTGTACAGAATGGGAGCTGAGAGGTGTGTTGTCATTGACCCATTAAATGCCAGAGGGGTCTTCGTGGCATAGCATTTCAGCAATGCTGCACAGAAAGGGGTTTAGGGGCCCTGTGTGAGTCCCGCCGTACTGCAGGGAATCAGACGCCGCATGCTCCATGTATCTGCGCTCTTTGGACTTTGAGGCCAACGTAGGAAGGAGAGACATTTTCTTAACATTGCGCTGGGAGGGATGTGCCCGCGGCGCGACGAGGAAGGCTGCACACCGCGCCCGCGGCCAGCACGAAGAGGTCTCGCGAGTTTGCGGATCCGGAAAAATTGTCCCGGCAAAAAAAGAGAGAAATTTTGATGGAAAAATAAATCAAATGTACTGTTCCGGAGATACGAACTGACGCAGTCACGTGACACGTGGTATTTCTGTGACAATGGGGCAGCATTTTGCCTGGTTTAGAGCAGCTTTTGCAAGTATTTCACCAACATTGCTACATTTCCGTGCAGTGGCGGAACCCTTCCTGGGGCTGCAGTTGTTCACATTGGCAAATCCCCAGTGTTAAGTGTTTTTATGGATGGTCTAACACGGGGGTCTCAAACTCGTCCCTCAAGGGCCACAAACAGGCCAGCTTCTATGGGTATCCCTGCTTCAGCACAGGTGGCTCAATCAAGCCACTGATTTGAGCCTCCTGTGCTGAAGCAGGGGTATCCCCAATACCCGACCTGTTGATGGGCCTTGAGAACTGGAGTTGGCCAGTCAAAGACTGAGCCGCTGAGTGCTAGATTTTCCATTAGGCCTGAGCCTAGGGCGGCAAAAATGTCACGTTACCATGGCAACGAGACGCCGTGTGACGTCACTTTGGTGAAGTCTGCAGCGTCGTTCGACGCTGTGAATCAGGAGTCGGAGGGCGGCAGAATGGAGGCGGACGGTGTATGCTAGGGGCAGTGGGTAGTGTTGGACAATGCTTGTTGCTACGGATGGTATCAGTGTTGTTGTGCATTTCAGTACTGTATGGGTGGTGGTAGACGCCGTCGAAATGGGAGGAAGCCGTTCATTGTAGGAGTAGTGGATGCATGGAAACGCCACCAGGAGTTCGGAGACGAATACATTAAGAGAATTTAAAACCAGTGGCAAAGGAACACTAATGAAACTCCTTATCTGCCTCCACTGCCTGAGCTCAGAGGCATTGGGGTAACCTCCGGCTCTGAGCAGCGGGCGCAATTATAGAGTTAGTGGCTGTCTTTCCAAAAAGGTAACAAAAATAAGTAAAAATACACAAGATAATGTCCGTCAACGTCCCT
The DNA here is from genome assembly GCF_040206685.1 of Ascaphus truei. Taxonomy (NCBI): domain Eukaryota; kingdom Metazoa; phylum Chordata; class Amphibia; order Anura; family Ascaphidae; genus Ascaphus; species Ascaphus truei. The sequence continues at coordinate 16,254,095 of NC_134504.1, forward strand.
TCTGTTGCAGTGTTTTATTTATTTACTAGCTGAGAGACCCGTCGTTGCCCGGGATGTAAATGCGTAATAGGTAGTATTATTTATAAATGGTGGAACAATAGGTGAGTATTTGTTGGAAAGGTTGGATAATAATGTTGAAAAGAAAGATGGAAGAAAATGTAATACGATGTTGTATAAAAATGGTTTATTGTAACCACACCACAGTACAATGTATATTTTGGTGACATAAGTGATGTGAAAATGTGAGGCGTGTGTCCTGCTAGGGTGTGAGCGTGTGTGAGGCGGCGGGTGGGTGTTCAGTACGGGTGGCGCATGGGTAGTGAGTGCTGGCTGTGGGTCGGGGTCCTGCTAGGGTGTGAGGCGGCGGGTGTGTGGCGAGTGCGGGTGACAGCTGGTCAGTGATATTGTTGCGTAGGGGCAGGATGCTGCAGGTGTGTGTCGAGTGTGGGGTGGGTGAGAGGCGGCGGGTGTGTGTCGAGTGGCGGGGTGTCTGTTTAGTGCGTGCGGCGGCTGTGTGGCGCGGGGATGTGAGCGGGGGGCGGGTGAAAGGCAGAAGTGCGGGTGGGAGAAAGGCAGAGGCGGGAGGGCGGACGAAAGGCGTTGAAGGAGGGGAGGGGAGGTGAGGTCGGAGGGGTGGTGGAGGGTGGTGAGGGGAGGTGAAGGGGGGCGGAGGGGAGGTGAGGATGGGTGGTGGGGGATGGTGAGGGGAGGTGAAGGGGGGGCGGAGGGGAGGTGAAGGGGGGGCGGAGGGGAGGTGAAGGGGGGGCGGAGGGGAGGTGAAGGGAGGTGAAGGGGGAGAGGTGAAGGGGGGGTGACGGGAGGTGGAGGGGGTTGCCGGGAGGTGAAGGGAGGGGGGGGGGTGACAGGAGGTGAAGGGAGGGGGGGGTGACAGGAGGGGGGTGACAGGAGGCGAAGGGGGGGGTGACAGGAGGGGGGTGACAGGAGGCGAAGGGGGGGGTGGTGAAGGGAGGAAGGGAAGGGGGAGGTGGAGGAGAGGAAGGGGGAAGAGGGAGGTGGGGGAGGAGGGGAAGGGGGAGGTGGGGGAAAGGGTGAAGGGGGGGAGGGGTGAAGGGGAGGAAGAGGGAGGTGGGGGAGGAGGGGAAGGGGGAGGTGGGGGAAAGGGTGAAGGGGGGGAGGGGTGAAGGGGGTAAAGGTGGGGGAGGGGAAAAGGGGGGAAAGGTGGGGGAGGAGGGAAAGGGGGAAAGAGGGGTGGAGGGGGGAAGGGGGTGGAGGGGGGGAAGAGGGGAGAGGGGGGATGGGGAAAGGTGGATGTGGAGGAGGGGAAGTGAGGAGGGTAAGGGGGGAGGTGAGGAGAGTAAGGGGGGAGGTGAGGAGGGGAAGGGGGAGGTGGAGGAGGGGAAGGGGAGGGGGCGGAGGTGGAGGGGAAGGGGGGAGATGGAGGAGGGGAAGGGGGAGATGGAGGAGGGGAAGTGGTGGGAAGAGGGGGGAAGAGGGGGGAGGTGGTGGGAAGGGGGGAAGAGGGGGGAGGTGGTGGGAAGGGGGGAAGAGGGGGGAGGTGGTGGGAAGGGGGGAAGAGGGGGGAGGTGGTGGGAAGGGGGGAGGTGGTGGGAAGGGGGGGGGAGGAGGGGGGAGGTGGGAAGGGGGGGGAGGAGGAGGAGGGGGGAGGAGGGGGGAGGTGGTGGGAAGGGGGGGGAGGTGGTGGGAAGGGGGGGGGAGGTGGTGGGAAGGGGGGAAGGGGGGGGAGGTGGTGGGAAGGTGGGAAGGGGGGGGGGCGGTGGAAAGGGGGGGGGGGCGGTGGAAAGGGGGGGGAGGTGGTGGGAAGGGGGGGAGGTGGTGGGAGGTTGTAAGGGGGAGTGAAGGGGGGGTGGAGGGGAGGTGAAGGGGGGGGTGGAGGGGAGGTGAAGGGGGGGGAGGGGAGGGGTGGAGGGGAGGTGAAGGGGGGGGGTGGAGGGGAGGTGAAGGGGGGGGTGGAGGGGAGGTGAAGGGGGGGGGTGGAGGGGTGTGAAGGGGGGGGGTGGAGGGGAGTTGAAGGGGGGGGTGGAGGGGAGGTGAAGTGGAGGGGATGTGGAAGGGAGGGGAAGTGTAGTGAGGGGTGGGTGAAGGGGGTGTGGAGGGGACGTGAAGGGGGGGCGGAGGGGACGTGAAGGGGGGGCGGAGGGGAGGTGAAGGGGGAGAGGTGAAGGGAGGTGGAGGGGGTTGCCGGGAGGTGAAGGGAGGGGAGGGGGTGACAGGAGGTGAAGGGAGGGGGGGTGACAGGAGGCGATGGGGTGACAGGAGGTGAAGGGAGGAAGGGAAGGGGGAGGTGGAGGAGAGGAAGGGGGAAGAGGGAGGTGGGGGAGGAGGGGAAGGGGGGAGGAGGGGGAAAGGGTGAAGGGGGGGAGGTAAAGGTGAAGGGGGGGAGGGGTGAAGGGGGAAAGGGGGTAAAGGTGGGGGAGGGGAAAAGGGGGGAAAGGTGGGGGAGGAGGGAAAAGGGGGGAAAGGTGGGGGAGGAGGGAAAGGGGGGAAAGAGGGGGGAAGGGGGGAAAGAGGGGCGGAGGGGGGAAAGAGGGGCGGAGGGGGTGGAGGGGGGGAAGAGGGGAGAGGGGGGATGGGGAAAGGGGGAGGTGGAGGAGGGGAAGTGAGGAGGGTAAGGGGGGAGGTGAGGAGGGTAAGGGGGGAGGTGAGGAGGGTAAGGCGGGAGGTGAGGAGGGGAAGGGGGGAGGTGAGGAGGGTAAGGGGGGAGGTGAGGAGGGTAAGGCGGGAGGTGAGGAGGGGAAGGGGGGAGGTGGAGGAGGGGAAGGGGGGGGAGGTGGAGGAGGGGGGAGGTGGAGGAGGGGAAGGGGGGAGATGGAGGAGGGGAAGGGGGAGATGGAGGAGGGGAAGTGGTGGGAAGAGGGGGGAAGTGGTGGGAAGAGGGGGAGGTGGTGGGAAGGGGGGAAGAGGGGGGAGGTGGTGGGAAGGGGGGAAGAGGGGGGAGGTGGTGGGAAGGGGGGAAGAGGGGGGAGGTGGTGGGAAGGGGGGAGGAGGGGGGAGGTGGTGGGAAGGGGGGAGGAGGGGGTGGGAAGGGGGGAGGAGGGGGGGTGAAGGGGGGGGTGGAGGGGAGGTGAAGGGGGGTGGAGGGGAGGGGAAGTGTAGTGAGGGGTGGGTGAGGGGAGGTGGAGGGGGGTGGAGGGGAGGTGGAGGGGATGTGGAAGGGAGGGGAAGTGTAGTGAGGGGTGGGTGAGGGGAAGTGTAGTGAGTGGTGGGTGAGGGGAGGTGAAGGCCGCTCACTCACCCGTCCGGCAGCTCCCACGTGGATCTGAGGTGGGAGGCAGCGTGTTGTGGCCGCTCCCCCGCTGACTGTAGCGGCGCCGGGGGGGGGGGGTAGAGGGGAAGTGAGTGAGGGGAGGTGATCACTCCGCTCCCCCGCTGAGTGTAGCGGCGCCGGGGGGGGGGGTGGAGGGGAAGTGAGTGAGGGGAAGTGAGTGAGGGGAGGTGATCACTCCGCTCCCCCGCTGAGTGTAGCGGCGTCGGGGGGGGGGGTGGAGGGGAAGTGAGTGAGGGGAGGTGATCACTCCGCTCCCCCGCTGAGTGTAGCGGCGCCGGGTGGGGGGGTGGAGGGGAAGTGAGTGGGGGGAGGTGAAGGGGGGTGAGGGGACGTGAAGACCGCTCACTCACCCGTCCGGCAGCTCCCTCACCCGTCCGGCAGCTCCCACATGGAGGGGGGGGGGGGTGAAAGCGCGGGAAACAGGGAGAGGCGGAGGAAGAGGCGGAGCCTCCGGGACCGGTGGGGAAGAGAGCGGGAGATGTGCTGCTAACACTGTGAGCCCCGCTAATGTATGTAACACCGTGTGTGTGTGTGTGTGTGTGTGTGTGTGTGTAGTGATGTGTGTGTGTGTGGATGTGTGTGTATAGTGATGTGTGTGTTTAGTGATGTGTGTGTATAGTGATGTGTGTGTATAGTGATGTGTGTGTGTGTGTATAGTGATGTGTGTGTGTGTGTATAGTGATGTGTGTGTGTGTGTGTGTGTGTGTGTGTGTGTGTGTGTGTGTGTGTGTGTGTGTGTCACTCCGCCTCAGGCCAATTCGAGGTGTGGGGGGCGGGCCAAGGGGGTGGTGTGAGTGTGTGAGGCCAATGAGAGGTGTGCGGGGGCGGCCGGCCCAAGGGACCAATGAGATTGCCGCTAGGGACACCGGACATCCAGGCAGGCAAACATACAGTGCTTTCACTAATATAGTATAAGATTTATTTCAGCATTAAATGAAGTATTTATAATTGAAAGATATTGAGCTTCCTGAGTGAATGTTGTTGTTGTGTATGTATATGTATTATAGATATGTGTATACTGTGTGTATGTATGTATATATATCTATCACACTGATGAGACCCATCAAGGTCGAAACAGCTGTCTGTGGGTGGTTTTCTGGGTATGCACCTTAACCCTGGCTGTGCTCAAAGCTGTGACCATGCAGCAAGCTTAAGCCTATAGGGAACCATGTTAAAAATGGTTATTGAGGCAAAAAGTGACACTGTGTGCTCATTTGCATGTCATTTCCCAGAATCCCTTGCTGCAGTGGAAGTGCTGTATGCTGGGTGATAATGGGGAAAGGCGGGGTTGCAGACCTGCCTAAGACATGCAGATGAGCATACAGCTATATTTGCATATATATATATATATATATATATATATATATATACAGTATACGCACCAAACACACAGATTGTGCCGCAATCTGATCACCCCTTCGCATGTCAAAATGAGTCAGAAAACCCAGGAGTGAGGATGTTGCTTGTTTTTTCATGTGAAATTGCAATACTTTCTTCTGATTGTGGCTGTTTTGTTCCATCCTAATTAGGTAGCTAGGTAGATACCTGCTCGGTGGTTCCTCGTGTATTTTGAGGTTATATATATCCTCCCCAGTTCTGTAGCAGCTTTTACCTACAGGAATATCGGTTACAATTTATTATTATAGGTTTGTTTTCCAGGTATTTCATATTATTATTTTTTGGTGTATTTATTCAATAGCCTTGTATTAGTAGGGATTTATTTATATAGATCATTTTGTGTTATTATTTACTCCCTTCTCTTAGAACTTGGTTTTCAGCATTAATACTTAAGAGGTTAGCGCAGTGGTTCCCAAACTTTTTCGTGTGAGGAGGGAATTGGGGGGATGGGGAGGTTGCGGAGCGGGGGGGGGGGTAGATGTTCGTATCAGGCGTGAATAGGGTGGTGCGGGCGTGAATAGGGTGATGCGGGCGGGAAGGCGGACATTTTGTGTGCGGAGCGGCAACAGGGCGGGTATGCGGACATTGTCAGTGTTATGATGTGGTGAATTTTCAGTGCGTAGCGGGCGGGAAGTGAGTGTTGAGGGTGTGGGAAGGTGTAAATTTTGAGGGTGATGATGAGGTGAAGGCGGACATTTTGTATGCGGAGCGGCGACACGGTGGGAAGGGAGCGTGTAGTGTCCGTGAATCCGGACATTGTTAGCGTGCAGCGGGCGACATGGTGAGGCGGAAATTTTTATTGCGGAGCGGACATTTTTAGCTTGTAGCGGCGAAAGGGTGCGGAGCGTCCGTGAAGGGGGTGTGGAGGGCGGGCGGTACATTTTGAGTGCGGAGCGGCCAGTAAGGGAGTGTGGAGCGGCCGTGAAGGCGTAAATTTTCAGCGTGTAGCGTGCGACAGGGTGATGATGACAGGAACGGGCGGGAAGGCGGAGGGAGTGTGGAGCAGGCGAGAAGGCGAAAATTTTGATGGGGTAGCGGCAGACAGGGTGCTGACTCCGCAGGGGTGATAGTCTCAGGGGGTATGGTGAGTCTGTGTGTGTCACAGTGGAGTAGGTGTGTCCGTGATGTCAGTGTACCTCTTGGCCAATGAGAGTCGTGGGGGAGGCGGACCATGGGGGCGGGCGGACCGAGGGACCAATGAGAATCCCCACATCTACTAACAATCAAATACTTTTCATTTTCATATATATTATATATAATATATATATATATACACACACACACACATTATTTATAATTGATATCTATATAGAAGGGCTCGTCCTTCCCGTAATCTTCTAAAATATCCCAGTCTATAAGCCCCGCTGTATAAAAGGATTAATACGATCTCTAGCATTCCAGAGCAATGCACCTTTCTTGTGCCCAATATGCAGTTCTAGCGCAAGCAGCCGGCGTCGCTCGGGAATTCGAAGAAAGCAAAAATGTGTCAGATTTATAAATGGATAATTTCATGTTTTAGTTTGTTAATGCGAAATCCCCGATTAAAACAACAACTCCTCCCAGAATAGTTTAATTGCCTCCGAGGTCCTGAAGTGTGCGAGCGAGCGCCTCTAATGCTGTGTGTGGGGACATTGCGCTCTCTGAAGTGTGCGAGCGAGCATCTCTAACGCTGCGTGTGTGTGGGGACATTGCGCTCTCTGAAGTGTGCGAGCGAGCGCCTCTAATGCTGCGTGTGTGGGACATTGCGCTCTCTGAAGTGTGCGAGCGAGCATCTCTAACGCTGCGTGTGTGTGGGGACATTGCGCTCTCTGAAGTGTGCGAGCGAGCGCCTCTAATGCTGCGTGTGTGGGACATTGCGCTCTCTGAAGTGTGCGAGCGAGCGCCTCTAACGCTGCGTGTGTGGGATATTGCGCTCTCTGAAGTGTGCGAGCGAGCGCCTCTAACGCTGCGTGTGTGGGATATTGCGCTCTCTGAAGTGTGCGAGCGAGCGCTTCTAACGCTGCGTGTGTGGGACATTGCGCTCTCTGAAGTGTGCGAGCGAGCGTCTCTAACGCTGCGTGTGTGGGACATTGCGCTCTCTGAAGTGTGTGAGCGAGCGTCTCTAACGCTGCGTGTGTGGGATATTGCGCTCTCTGAAGTGTGCGAGCGAGCGCTTCTAACGCTGCGTGTGTGGGACATTGCGCTCTCTGAAGTGTGCGAGCGAGCATCTCTAACGCTGCGTGTGTGTGGGGACATTGCGCTCTCTGAAGTGTGCGAGCGAGCGCCTCTAATGCTGCGTGTGTGGGACATTGCGCTCTCTGAAGTGTGCGAGCGAGCATCTCTAACGCTGCGTGTGTGTGGGGACATTGCGCTCTCTGAAGTGTGCGAGCGAGCGCCTCTAATGCTGCGTGTGTGGGACATTGCGCTCTCTGAAGTGTGCGAGCGAGCGCCTCTAACGCTGCGTGTGTGGGATATTGCGCTCTCTGAAGTGTGCGAGCGAGCGCCTCTAACGCTGCGTGTGTGGGATATTGCGCTCTCTGAAGTGTGCGAGCGAGCGCTTCTAACGCTGCGTGTGTGGGACATTGCGCTCTCTGAAGTGTGTGAGCGAGCGTCTCTAACGCTGCGTGTGTGGGACATTGCGCTCTCTGAAGTGTGTGAGCGAGCGTCTCTAACGCTGCGTGTGTGGGATATTGCGCTCTCTGAAGTGTGCGAGCGAGCGCTTCTAACGCTGCGTGTGTGGGACATTGCGCTCTCTGAAGTGTGTGAGCGAGCGCCTCTAACGCTGCGTGTGTGGGACATTGCGCTCTCTGAAGTGTGCGAGCGAGCGCTTCTAACGCTGTGTGTGGGGACATTGCGCTCTGTAGTGTGCGAGCGAGCGCCTCTAACGCTGCGTGTGTGCGACATTGCGCGCTCTGAAGTGTGCGAGCGAGCGTCTCTAACGCTGCGTGTGTGGGACACTGCGCTCTCAAGTGTGCGAGCGAGCGCCTCTAACGCTGCGTGTGTGGGATATTGCGCTCTCTGAAGTGTGCGAGCGAGCGCCTCTAACGCTGCGTGTGTGGGATATTGCGCTCTCTGAAGTGTGCGAGCGAGCGCTTCTAACGCTGCGTGTGTGGGACATTGCGCTCTCTGAAGTGTGTGAGCGAGCGTCTCTAACGCTGCGTGTGTGGGACATTGCGCTCTCTGAAGTGTGTGAGCGAGCGTCTCTAACGCTGCGTGTGTGGGATATTGCGCTCTCTGAAGTGTGCGAGCGAGCGCTTCTAACGCTGCGTGTGTGGGACATTGCGCTCTCTGAAGTGTGTGAGCGAGCGCCTCTAACGCTGCGTGTGTGGGACATTGCGCTCTCTGAAGTGTGCGAGCGAGCGCTTCTAACGCTGTGTGTGGGGACATTGCGCTCTGTAGTGTGCGAGCGAGCGCCTCTAACGCTGCGTGTGTGGGACATTGCGCGCTCTGAAGTGTGTGAGCGAGCGTCTCTAACGCTGCGTGTGTGGGACACTGCGCTCTCTGAAGTGTGCGAGCGAGCGCCTCTAAGGCTGCGCTTATAGTGCCGGCGACGCGACGTCGGACTACGGTTGTTGGAAAAATCAAATTGAGATGACTTCCAGCGATCGCGACCAAGCCGTCGCTTCGTCGCATCACTCCTACTGTAAGCGCTCGCGACGGCGGCAATGCATTTGTTTTGACGCGACGTCGCCGGCACTATAAGCGCAGCCGAATGCTGCGTGTGTGGGGGACATTGCATTCTGAAGTGTGCGAGCGAGCGCCTCTTACGCTGCGTGTGTGTGTGTGTGTGTGTGTGTGTGTGTGTGTGTGTGTGTGTGTGTGTGTGTGTGTGTGTGTGTGTGTGTGTGTGTGTGTGTGTGTGTGTGTGTGTGTGTGTGTGTGTGACAGTGCACTCTGCAGCCCACCCAACAGGTCAGGTTTCAGGATATCCCAGCTTCAGCACAGGTGGCTCAATCAGAGGCTCAGTCGAGGAGCGACGTGCTGCAGCTCGGACTGATTGAGCTACCTGTACTGAAGCAGGGACCAATTGAGCCACCTGTACGGAAGCAGGGACTGATTGAGATACCTGTACTGAAGCAGGGACCAATTGAGCCACCTGTGCTGAAGCAGGGACCAATTGAGCCACCTGTGCTGAAGCAGGGACCAATTGACCCACCTGTGCTGAAGCAGGGACTGATGGAGCCACCCGTCCTGAAGCCTGGGATAGCCTGAAAACCTGACCTGTTGGGGGGGCCCTGAGGACTGGAGTTGAGCCGGTTCCAAGTCTCCGTGTTTGCTTTTGTTTGTGGTTCCTGGTTAAATAGGATGCTGTGGTCGGAATTCCAGTCGGACCACACGTGGGGGGGGGGAGGAGGTGGGGCGGGAGGTGGGGGGGGGGGAGGAGGTGGGGCGGGAGGTGGGGGGGGGGGAGGAGGTGGGGCGGGAGGTGGGGGGGGGGGAGGAGGTGGGGCGGGAGGTGGGGGGGGGAGGTGGGGCGGGAGGTGGGGGGGGGGAGGAGGTGGGGCGGGAGGTGGGGGGGGGGAGGAGGTGGGGCGGGAGGTGGGGGGGGGAGGTGAGGTGGGGGGGGGAGGTGGGGCGGGAGGTGGGGGGGGGGAGGAGGTGGGGCGGGAGGTGGGGGGGGGGAGGAGGTGGGGCGGGAGGTGGGGGGGGGAGGAGAACCCAGTTGAGCAGAATTGCACCAGATATTACAGCGCGTCCCAGCGTAGGGAGAATGGCGCATGCGGAAGGGTTAATGTGACGTGGGCTGCGCTTATAGTGCAGGCTACATTGACGGCGACGCGACCGGTGACGTCACCCGTCGCTTTCGCGAAAGTTGTCATTCTGTGATTGCGATGTCGCTGGCTGCAAGGGGGGAGGAAGAGGCGATGTGATTGGCTTATTGCAGTCACGTGTTGCAGCCGTCGCTGCAAATATCAAAATCTATTGACTTCAGCGATTTTGGGTCGCTGTGTCGCACCATCACGCCGACTATAAGCGCGTGCAACGGATTACATATACTTGCTATGACGCAGCGCGCTGTCGCTGTAGCCTGCACTACAAGAGCAGCCTTAGGCTGTGGCCATTGGTGCCTTCACCCGCGCGGAGGCTGTGAGGTAAGCGGGTTCTTTCCCGGGGCGTTCCTAGGGGCGTCACGGAGCTGGTTCGCCCTCATTGGGCGAACCCGCTCACGTGACCGGCCTGTCTCGCCAAGAAATTATTTTTAACTGATTTCTTGCGCAACGCGTGCACCCTCCCGCTTCCGCGCCCCCGCCACATGGAGGCGAACACTGCGCTTAAGGCAGTCTGTTCGCTCAGCGTCCGCACGGTCTGCGGTACCATGGCCGCAGCCTCAGGTTTGTACCGCCGGATGTTACAGACTCGGCTGAATCCTTTGCATTAACTTTCACTGAATCTCTGTGTCTAGTGTAGAAAGATTGTCGCTGCATTTCCCCCACTGTCTGTTTGGATATTTTCATTTCGGTGGGATTTTTGAAGTGTGTGTGTGTGTGTGTGTGTGTGTGTGTGTGTGTGTGTGTATCTTTTTGTACGTTTAAAAAAATAGGTAAAAGTACTCTTACACTAAACATGCCACAGAAAGATGAATATCTCACATTTGTTTTCCACGTGTCACGGATATTCCCCGTCCTCTGTGATATTCTCCAGGCGAGAGAGACATTTCCGAAGGAGTTTGGGAAGTTCTTGAGGGAAATACGAAGGGATTTAGGATACTCTGTATTGTGAGGGAGCGGCAGGGTGACAGACGGTGCAGACATTGGGGACCTCTGGGATGCGTCCTTCCCAGGATGCAGACAGGACGCATTGTGTCTGTCCCCCGCAGTGACACACACAGGGCACATGTGGCTCTCGCTGCAGTGTAATGTTGTGACAGGGGGGCCTCTGAGCCCGATATGCTTATCCCTCGTACTGCGGGGTAACACTGTGACAGGGGGGCCCGATAAGCATATCCCTCGTACTGCGGGGTGACACTGTGACAGGAGGGCCTCTGAGCCCGATATGCTTATCCCTCGTACTGCGGGGTGACACTGTGACAGGAGGGCCTCTGAGCCCGATAAGCTTATCCCTCGTACTGCGGGGTGACACTGTGACAGGAGGGCCTCTGAGCCCGATATGCTTATCCCTCGTACTGCGGGGTGACACTGTGACAGGAGGGCCTCGGGGGCCCGATAAGCTTATCCCTCGTACTGCAGGGTGACACTGTGACAGGAGGGCCTCGGGGCCCGATAAGCGTATTCCTCGTACTGCGGGGTGACACTGTGACAGGAGGGCCTCGGGGCCTGATAAGCGTATCCCTCGTACTGCGGGGTGACACTGACAGGAGGGCCTCGGGCCCGATAAGCTTATCCCTCGTACTGCGGGGTGACACTGTGACAGGAGGGCCTCGGGGCCCGATAAGCGTATCCCTTGTACTGCGGGGTGACACTGACAGGAGGGCCTCGGGCCCGATAAGCTTATCCCTCGTACTGCGGGGTGACACTGTGACAGGAGGGCCTCGGGCCCGATAAGCTTATCCCTCGTACTGCGGGGTGACACTGTGACAGGAGGGCTTCGGGGCCCAATAAGCGTATCCCTCGTACTGCGGGATGAATATCATCCTGGATGGCCATCCGCCGACTGAAACTTAACATGGCAAAAACAGAGCTCCTTATACTACCTCCCAAACCTGGCCCTACTACATCCTTCCACATTGCTATTGGAAATACGATCATTCACCCAGTAGCCCAAGCACGCTGCCTAGGGGTCACACTTGATTCCTCTCTCTCATTCTCCTCTCATATTCAAAACGTTTCTAAAACTTGTCGCTTTTTCCTCCGCAATATCACAAAGATACGCCCTTTCCTCTGTTACTCAACTGCTAAAACTCTGACTCAGGCCCTCATTCTCTCCCGTCTTGATTACTGTAACCTCCTGCTGTCCGGCCTTCCTACCTCTCACCTGTCTCCCCTACAATCTATCCTAAACACTGCTGCCAGAATCACTCTACTCTTTCCTAAATCTGTCTCAGCGTCTCCCCTGCTGAAATCACTCTCCTGGCTTCCGATTAAATCGCGTATCTCACACTCAATTCTACTGCTCACTTTTAAAGCTTTACATTCTTCTGCCCCTCATTACATCTCAGCCCTAATTTCTCGCTATGCACCATCACGACTCTTGCGTTCTTCTCAAGGATGTCTTCTTTCTACCCCCTTTGTATCTAAAGCTCTCTCCCGCCTTAAACCTTTCTCACTTTCTGCCCCACACCTCTGGAATGCTCTTCCCCTCAATACCCGACTAGCCCCCTCGCTATCCACCTTTAAGACCCACCTTAAGACACATCTGCTTAAAGAAGCATATGAGTAGCACTGGATAATCATGGACACATGACACAAAGCTTGGCCTCCTGCAGACGCACTTACTAGTATTCCCTCCTACTGTCTCTGTACGTTCTCCCTACCTACCAATTAGATTGTAAGCTCCTCGGAGCAGGGACTCCTTCCTTAATGTTACTTTTACAGTATGTCTGAAGCACTTATTCCCATGATGTGTTATTTATATTTGCTATTTATATGACATGTATTACTACTGTGAAGCGCTATGTACATTTTATGGCGCTATACAAATAAAGACATACATACATACATACATACATACACTGTGACAGGAGGGCCTCTGAGCCCGATATGCTTATCCCTCGTACTGCGGGGTGACACTGTGACAGGAAGGCCTCTGAGCCCGATATGCTTATCCCTCGTACTGCGGGGTGACACTGTGACAGGAGGGCCTAGGGGGCCCGATAAGCTTATCCCTCGTACTGCGGGGTGACACTGTGACAGGACGGCCTCAGGCCCGATAAGCTTATCCCTCGTACTGCGGGCTGACACTGTGACAGGAGGGCCTCGGGCCCGATAAGCTTATCCCTCGTACTGCGGGGTGACACTGTGACAGGAGGGCCTCGGGGGGCCCGATAAGCGTATCCCTCGTACTGCGGGGTGACACTGACAGGAGGGCCTCGGGCCCGATAAGCTTATCCCTCGTACTGCGGGGTGACACTGTGACAGGAGGGCCTCGGGGACCGATAAGCGTATCCCTCGTACTGCGGGGTGACACTGTGACAGGAGGGCCTCGGGGGGCCCGATAAGCTTATCCCTCGTACTGCGGGGTGACACTGTGACAGGAGGGCCTCGGGGCCCGATATGCTTATCCCTCGTACTGTGGGGTGACACTGTGACAGGAAGGCCTCGGGCCCGATAAGCGTATCCCTCGTACTGCGGGGTGACACTGTGACAGGAGGGCCTCGGGGCCCGATAAGCTTATCCCTCGTACTGCGGGGTGACACTGTGACAGGAGGGCCTCGGGGCCCGATAAGCGTATCCCTCGTACTGCGGGTGACACTGTGACAAGAGGGCCTCGTTCCCGATAAGTGTATCCCTCGCACTGCAGGGTGACACTGTGACAGGAGGGCCTCGGGGGCCCGATAAGCTTATCCCTCGTACTGCGGGGTGACACTGTGACAGGAAGGCCTCGGGTGCCGATAAACTTATACCTCACACTGCAGGGTGACACTGTGACAGGAGGGCCTCGGGGCCCGATAAGCGTATCCCTTGCACTGCAGGGTGACACTGTCATACGTATGGGCCATAGTCTCCAAAATAAAATGGGGTGCTGAGGGCCAGTAACTCTGCGCGCACTCTTCTTCCCCGCTCTGCGCGCACTCTTCTTCCCCTCTGCGCGCACTCTTCTTCCCCTCTGCGCACTCTCTTCTCCCCTTCTGCACGCTCTGCCCCCCTCTCGTTAAACCTTTTTGGAAAGGTATACAGGGATATACCTAATAAGTATACATGGGAATGATGGTGAGCCAGGGATTAATCTGATTGCCAATTCTTGGAGTCAGGAAGGAATTAATTTCCCCTTATGAGATATCATTAGATGATATGACACTGGGGTTTCTTGTTTGCCTTCCTCTGGATCAATATACTGTAAGTACGGATATGGGATAAAGTATCTGTCGCTAAATTTAGCATAGGTTGAACTTGATGGACGTACGTCTTTTTCAACCTCATCTACTATGTAACTATGTAACTATGTAACTATGTAATTCTGCACGGGCAGCGCCAGGTCCTGAGGTCTCTTCTCTCCTTTATCCCCAGGGGCCCGCAGGATGATAGAGGGGTACAGTCCGGTGCAGCAGGCCCTGCTGGGGACCCTCTTCACGTGGGGGCTCACGGCCGCCGGATCGGCACTGGTTTTCGTGTTCTCCAGCGGGCAGGTAGGTTTGGCAGCAGGGTGCACCGCGGGTAACCTGCTCCCTGTCACACTCTCACACCCAGCCCATAAGGACGGGGGATTTAAATGGACCCCATACAACACAATTACACTCTTGGCATCCAGTTCTCAAGGGCCACCAAGTGGTTGGGTTTTCAGGATATCCCTGCTTCAGCACAGGTGGCTCAATCAGTCCTAGCTTCAGCACAGGTGGCTCAATCAGTCTCTGCTTCAGCACGGGTGGCTCTTCGACTGAGCCACTGATTGAGCCACCTGTGCTGAAGCAGGGATATCCTGAAAACCTGACCAGCTGGTGGCCCTTGAGGACCGGAGTTGCCCGCCCCCGGATTAACACGATTCTGATGTATCCCACTGGCACTCTGGGGGTATCGACCACCAAGTCATTATTAACGCCCTCTGCGTTCACCCCTCACGCCGCTGGCGATCTGTTCTTCCGTCCCGGCGGTGGCACACACAGCGCTGCACAAGGCTGGGAGTGCCAGTTCGGGCTGGGTTTGGGAGGGGGGGCGATCCCGGGGAGAAGATGCCGCCTGTCTCCGGAGCGCTGGCGCCCGGTCTGCAGTGACAGCAGCTGAAACGGCTGAGCGCGGCGTTGCTGACAGGGGCGGTAATTCTCTTGGCGTTGGTGACTAATTCTGAAGCTGACGCCCGGATTGAAAGATCTGGTTTCCTTTGCCGTGTCAGGAGGCTGGCGGGGTTAACCCCTTCAGTGCCAGAGTAGGCAAGAGCGGAGGAGGGCTCCTGGCAGTGTTGTGGAGGGGGGCCCTTTTATTACACATTTATAGGGAGCAAGGGGTGTCGGGAGATGAACCCCGGTAATTTCAGCTTCGGGACCCTCTGCTTACCAAGATATTTATCGGTGAAGGAGCCGCCGGCAACTTTTATGGAGGTTTAAATCTCCCATGTGACACGGGCCACTAAGAAGCCATCGCCACTTCCTATTGGCCTGTGTGACGTGGCATATGTAATCCTCCATTTTGTTTCCCCTGCACAGGACGGCATCGGCAGCACCGTCCCTGGTAAGTATGAAAGGGTTCCCAGGGCCGAAATGAACGCGGTTCATCTCCGGAGACCCCCTGCTCCCCATACAGGGGGGGAGCTGCTCCTTTAAATGCAGGGGTTTGTGCTGGAATTCTAGCACTGCTTGTTACGCTTGTCTGTGCCCGGCAGGTGGAGGCGTGTGCGGGGAGGAGGCTGGCACTGCTGCTGCCATTTGTATGAATAGGGGTTTTTACTGGTCAATGCTCCTGGTGTATGTGGCGTAGGAGGAGGTAGGGTGGAGGCTGGCACAGGAGGAGGTAGGGGGAGGCTGGCACAGGAGGAGGGAGGCTGGCACAGTAGGAGGTAGGGGAGGCTGGCACAGGAGGAGGTAGGGGGAGGCTGGCACAGAAAGAGGTAGGGGGAGGCTGGCACAGAAAGAGGAAGGGAGAGGCTGGCGCAGGAGGAGGTAGGGGGGAGGCTGGCACAGGAGGAGGTAGTGGGGAGGCTGGCACAGGAGGAGGTAGGGGGAGGCTGGCACAGGAGGAGGTAGGGGGAGGCTGGCACAGGAGGAGGTAGGGGGAGGCTGGCACAGGAGGAGGTAGTGGGGAGGCTGGCACAGGAGGTAGTGGGGAGGCTGGCACAGGAGGTGGTAGGTGGTGGGAGGCTGGCACACGAGGGGGTAGGCGGTAGGCTGGCACACGAGGGGGTAGGAGGGAGGCTGGCACACGAGGAGGGGGTAGGAGGGAGGCTGGCACGAGGAGGGGGTAGGAGGGAGGCTGGCACGAGGAGGGGGTAGAAGGGAGGCTGGCACGAGGAGGGGGTAGGAGAGAGGCTGGCACAAGGAGGGGGTAGGAGAGAGGCTGGCACAAGAGGAGGGGTTAGTAGGGAGGCTGGCACAAGAGGAGGGGTTAGTTGGGAGGCTGGCATAAGAGGAGGGGTAAGAATTTTGCACCTTTGGTCCTCTTCTGCTGCACTGACAGCCATTTAGTGAACCCCCGAGCCGAATCTACGGTTACAGGAGAACGGATCGATCGACAACTTAGCTAATTACTTATTATTGTGTGGCACAAGAGGAGGGGTTAGTAGGGAAGCTGGCACGAAGGGGGGCTAGGAGGGAGGCTGGCACAAGAGGAGGGGGTAGGAGGGAAGCTGGTACAGGAGGTAGGGGGTAGGAGGGAGGCTGGCACAGGAGGTAGGGGGTAGGAGGGAGGCTGGCACAGGAGGTAGGGGGTAACCTGGCACTGCTGCTGTCTGGAGGAGCGTTACATTTGGCCTACGTGTTCTGTACACATTTCAGGTCACCTTGTCCTTATCTCTTTGTGGCACCCTGTGTGCGCTCCCTCCCTAACCCTTAAATATCCGGCTGCCGGGTAAACACAGGATCGGCAGACCTGCTAAATCAGATGGATCACGCGGACGGGGGGAGGAAGGTCTCGTCACTGCCCCGGGAGCGGGTGAACCCCCGTTTTAAGGACATTGCCAACTCCTCGTGGCCTCTGCCAGGCCCCACTCTCTCCGTGTGCTTCAGGCACCAAGATTAGATTGCCAGCTCTTTGGGAAAGGAGCTCCTTGTGCCTATAAAATGCGCGGCTTTCTATTTTAATATAAGTAAATATATAAAAGGAAGGGTCTCCTAACCCCGCTCCTGTTTCTGTCCCCGCAGAGGCGGATCCTCGATGGAAGTTTGGGCTTTGCAGCTGGGGTGAGTACTGCATAAGCTCCCCGAAATATCTTAGTGATGCTGAGGTTCCTTGCGTAGCCCCCAGAAAAAAGAAGCGTCCGTCCCTAACCTAATAAAGGCGGTGCTGCTGCAATGTGAGTCTCTGGAAACCCCCAATGTTAAAGCTGCAGACAAAGCAATATGCTACATCTGTTTAATTTTTTATTTTAATATAAATCACTTCTGTACTATGAGAAAATAATTGTGGCATTTTTTTTAAACAACTCTGAATTACATTTTTAATGTATTCTAAGGTAACAAGCATTTTTTGTTTCTATAGTAACCCTTTACAAAGTCACATCCCCTTCCTCTTCTGAAACAGGCTCTGGCACACCCCTTTTTGAGCCCTGCCCTCTCTCTAGCAGTGCACCAATTGTATCTAGTGACTGCCTGGTCATATGACCTTCCCCACAGAATTTTGCATCTTTGGTCCTCTTCCGCTGCACTGACAGCCATTTAGTGAACCCCCCGAGCCGAATCTTCGGTTACAGGAGAACGGATCGATCGGCAACTTAGCTAATTACTTATTATTGTGTGAATTGTACTGGTGCACATATTAAGGGGGGGAGGGCAGCTTGGACTACGGTTTTACGGCATTACCCCATAACGTCTCCCGTCCCCGGTGAGCGTCCCCGGTGACGTCGCCTAGTTTGGGATTTTAGAGAAATATTCAGGTACAGACATTTTATTGGCGGGGGGGGGGGGTATTTTTGAAGTAGGATTCCTGACCGGGATGGTCTACAATCTCCACGCTAAGGTGGTGTTCCCCTGACCAGTACGTCGTATATTATAAATTCTATGATGTACAGTAGGGTGTTAAGTTGACAGGCTTTGGTAGGAGCTATAAGACATATGGTAGAGAATATGCAAAATGGGTGAGCGCTTTCATTTTTACGGCGACTTCTGTATATGTTGCAAAGCAGGATCGTGGCATGAACGCCCCCCCCCAAAGCACTGGGCAGCGATATTTCCAGCTCTTGGCGATTGCTGCGGTATTGCGCAGGGCGGGCGATATTGGCGATCCCGGCGGCATCCGGACCTCGGCAGGCATCGCTGCGGGAGATCGCCTTACCACTTCTCTACGCAGCGGAAGTTTCCAGTCACTGGTAGTGGAGATAAAACGGGCCTCAACATACCAGGGGTACCCCAAGACTTCAGTGTGGGGGAGTGTCAGGCCTCCCGCCCCTGCCTCTTTAACACGTGTGGTCATTGACTTTAGGTCACTTTACACCCACATGACTGACCCTTTAACCCATGAACGTAACTGTCGGGTTTCTTTGGTTCTACGTGGGACTGACCCTCTAACCCAGGGGTGGGCAACTTCAGTCCTCAAGGGCCACCAACAGGTCAGATTTTCAGGATATCCCTGCTTCAGCACATGTGGCTCAGTTGAATACTGCACCCCCTGTGCTGATTCAGGGACTGATTGAGCCACCTATGCTGAAGCATGGATTGATTGCATACACAGTACTGCCGCTCCCCTCCTGTACTGATACAGTACTGCCCGCTCCTCTCCTGCGCTGATAAATACAGTACTGCCCGCTCCTCTCCTGTGCTGATAAATACAGTACTGCCCGCTCCTCTCCTGTGCTGATAAATACAGTACTGCCCGTTCCTCTCCTGCGCTGATACATACAGTACTGCCCGCTCCTCTCCTGCACTGATATATACAGTACTGCCCGCTCCTCTCCTGTGCTGATAAATACAGTACTGCCTGCTGCTCTCCTGCACTGATATATACAGTACTGCCCGCTCCTGTCCTGCGCTGATGAATACAGAATGCACTTCCCTGTGCTTGGAAAGTGTTTAGCCCCATTGATTTTTGAACAGAGCTGCTCTTCGAGCTTGCACCAGACGGGTGCTCTGCCTGTTTAATAGTGAGGCCTGGAAGTACCTTATTACACTAAAAGCGACAATGGAATGATTTCATGGTGTTGAGGAAAAAAAAAACCAGTCCATCAGTTCGCACAACCAATTCATCTACTTTTGCCCCTTAGCACTTTTTCTTCCCAGTGCTGCAGCTTACAGATAGAATAACTTTGTGTCCCAAACCAAATCTCTAGCTGCTATTCACTGTGTGAAATTGAAATATTAATCCGTCTGACAATTGTGCGCCGCGGGCAGGCGCTCGAGCCGCGCTTATGTGAAAGCGCCAGCGCCTTTGTGAAAGTTTTGCATGAAAAGCGGTTTGCCGACAGATGAGGCCAGTAGACATATTACCAGCGATACCCGTGCTCCCGCGTGCGCCGCCGCTGAATAAATTGCTGGGTTGTTTAAAGTATGAATACCAGCCGGGCTTGAAAAGAAAAGAGAGAAATGGGATGAGAAAGGCACGCTCAGTTCTGCGCGAAGTTAGAAGGGGAACACGTCTTCAAACAAAAGTGCTTTGTGCCAAATTGTACAGGCTTGTGCATCTTTAAAGTACTTCAATATATATATATCGTTTTGCGGGGGCAGTTCTTGAAATCTGGGCTGACCCATATAAAAAAACATGCCGGGCTATTTATTAACCCTTTGAATGCCGCCATTCATCCGAAAGGCAGTCATTTCCGATCACTGGTTGTAATAATGCCGCCGTGCTACTAAATGTCACGGTAAATGTCACAGTTGGTCTTTTATTTCCCGTTTCTTCCCTGTTTTATTGTCGCTACTGGGGCTCAACTATGAACGGTTATAGCACGCTTGGGAATGACGCCTGCGGATGTTGGAAGCCTAGAGAATACACAGCAGGTATGCCATCTATCTGACTTGGGTATACCATTTAGCGAAAAGGATAGCCTAGGTGACACGGTCCTGCTTTACAATTGGACTGAGGGAGTAGTAGGTGCAGGGCACGGCCTTTCAGCAGAAGTAGTAAGTGGTACAGAGGAGCTTTATCAAATCTAAAACCTTTAAAAACGTCAAACCTTTTGCTAGCGGGTGGGAGCGTCATCATTTTCTACTTTTCTTGGGAAAATACAGTACATTTGGTGATGCAAAACAAGATTGTGTGGGGGGAATGCAGAATAGGAGAGGGGGAGTGAGTATTCCCGAGGGAAGTCTGCATAGCTTTCTTTTTCCCTTCGTGCATTATCGCGGCCGTGGACAGACGACCGTAAAACGCTAATGAAGACGAGGCGGCGTCTGGTACGGAAATATTATTTTAAGACGCCAGCACCAATTATTAATCAGCTCTAATCAGCCAAATGAATGTTGCTGCTGGGATCAGTGCTCAGTGATGGGTTAGTCCAGGGAGAGGCAAACTCCAGTTTTCAAGGGCCATCAACAGGTCAGGTTTTCAGGATAGCCCTGCTTCAGCACAGTTGGCTCAGTCAAGTGCTGAAGCAGGGACTGATTGAGCCACCCGTGCTATAGCAGGGACTGATTGGGCAACCTGTGCTGAAGCAGGGATATCCCTAATTCCTGCCCTGTTGGTGGCCCTTGAGGACTGGAGCAGTCTGCAGGAATGGGCAGCTTCCGGCACACACACAACTCCATTAATTTTTTTTCATTATTCATTTTTAATATCTTCCAATGTGTGTAAATGTGTACATCTCGTATTCCCGCGATGTCTCCCGCAGAGGGGCCCTGCCAGGGATTCCGGGTCTCCCCCCGAACCTCCCCCCGAACCTCCCCCCGAACCTCTCCTTCGTGTTAGAATGGCTCTTGTAGAAGGGAATTGTATCACAGCGCAGGGAACGGGTCGTTGGAAATGGATTTTGCAGACGCAGATTAATAGGTTCTTCATTGCCCTGTAGTCAGTTGCACTAATTCTGTCGGTACCGGGTCCAGTCCGGTGACATTAGTCATCGTGACGCCTTGTAAAAAGGCACTGATTACCGCCATCCACCTGAAAGCATCTAATTATAATTAATAAAGGGACAGGGCGCTTGTTAATAATGCAGTGTTTCCCGCGCTCTCGCAGCTCGTCGTCTGTCAGATAGATGTAATAGCCGCTGGGGGACATTACATATTCTTGGCCTGACAATACTTCCCCATTACTCCAAACCGCGCACCTCCCGCCCCTCTCTCCCTTACCCTCCGGCTTTCTTTTTCCCCCCCCCCCTCTCATTCCGGATCGTCGGCTCGTGCTATTTGCTGTGACTTGAATGCGTGCGCGGCCAGAGACGGCGCTCACTCTATCCCGGAAGAACGCTAGTAGTCAGCCGAGGATCGAATAACACGGACAACGCTGGGTCCCCTGGGCTGAAGAGCCGACACTCTAACTTCTGGCTCCTAGAAGATAAGGGGACGTGTGAGAGAGTGATCTTGGGTTGGTCATGCTGGAACCAATCCAACACACTTGTATATTCACCCTAACCACCATACCACCATTTCACACCCCTCCCCATTTTAGGACCATATATTGAAGGAGGGTCAAAAAAGCAGATCTCCCTTTCATAAGCCAGTTGCTTAGAACAGGAGGGCTCCCTATAACTGCTTCTATATAGCTGCTCTATATAGCTGCTCCCTATAACTGCTTCTATATAGCTGCTTCTATATAGCTGCTCCCTATAACTGCTTCTATATAGCTGCTCCCTATAACTGCTTCTATATAACTGCTTTTGTATAACTGCTCCCTATAACTGCTTCTATATAACTGCTCCCTATAACTGCTTCTATATAGCTGCTCCCTATAACTGCTTCTATATAGCTGCTCCCTATAACTGCTTCTATATAGCTGCTCCCTATAACTGCTTCTATATAGCTGCTCCCTATAACTGCTTCTATATAACTGCTTCTATATAACTGCTTTTGTATAACTGCTCCCTATAATTGCTTCTATATAACTGCTCCCTATAACTGCTTTTGTATAGCTGCTCCCTATAACTACTTGTATATAACTGCTCTTTTCCTCTTTGTTAGGAAGATTGAATTTAATCAGGTTTTAAATCTTCCCAAGTAAGGGGTAGATTTGCTTTGCGGCATATTGAACAAAGTCCTACGAGAGGCATTTATATCCTGCGTTTCTTATAGTCTGTATTTCCAGGTACTGTGGCCCATTATAACAAGGAGTTCTACGATGCCCCAAATATTGCCGGGGGTGTCGAATATTCTGCATGTCATTCCATCAATTATGTCGCTGACTAAAAATGATGGCAGCTCACAAGCGTTGACGGGAGCGTGTCGCTGTGCTGTGGTTACACAGTGACTGTTATTCACTGACAGCAGGGATCAGCCCCTCTGCGATGGGGATAACCTGCTACATTTGACTTGCTGAGAAGTTTTCGCTTTGGCAGGTACAGAAAAGTGATGGAATCCCATAACCAGTGATAAGTGCCACGGTGCTCTGATCCGTCACCCCCTCGGCCCTCACACGGGCGCCAGAAGTGTCCATCAGGAGCGGAAAGGTGTTGCCAACATGTTTTAAACCCAAAATGAATAGGTGGAAGTATAAATGACCTGTGTCCATATGGTGGGAATTGCGCTGAATTTGGAATAAACGTGTGAAACTTGTTTTGATTTCTTATCTGATATCTCTGGCAAACAAGCAGCTGCCTCCTCCAATCTTTTTAATATTTAATACACTCAAAGAAAAAAAAATGCATCAGTAACAGACAAAAAAAATAATCCTATTGTAATATTGTACAGAGCAACGTCTTCCACTAACTGCTCTCTATAACTACTATATAACTCCTCTAACTGCTCCCTATATAACTCCTCTATAACTCCTCTAACTGCTCCCTATAACTCCTATATAACGCCGAGTATATCAGCTAGTTGCTCTATATAACTGCTTCTTTATAACTATTCCCTATAACTACTGCTTCTATATAACTGCTGCTCCCTATAACTACTGCTTCTATATAACTGCTGCTCCCTATAACTACTGTTTCTATATAACTACTGCTCCCTATAACTACTGCTTCTATATAGCTCGTCCCCTCACTGCTCCTCTGCCCACTCCCTTTAACTGCTCCCTATAACCTCTTCTATATAAGGCCTCGGCCATGTTTTTGCTGCTTGCTTGCGGAAGCGTGCTGACGCGCGCTCCCGCTCAGCACTGAGCCCCTACAGCCGCAATTAGAGCGGCTTTAGTAGGGGCTCACCTGCGCTTCCGCGCGCTTGCGGAAGCTCAGGTCTAGGGGTATTTAAAATTCCCCCGCTTGCCGGCGAGACAGGCCGGTCACGTGAGCGTCACTGGCCCGCCCCCGGCCAGTGACGCGCCCGCCCCCGGCCCGCCCCCTGACGGCCTGCTGAGAGCGCGTGCGGTAAGCAACCGCAAGGCCAGGGAAAGCACCCGCTTTCCCTGAGCCTCAGCGCGCCTCAGCGAGCAAGCAGGGAGCATGGACTCGGCCTAACGCTTCCCCTCACTGCTCCTCTGCCACTCCCTATAACTCCCCAGGCAACGTCTTTTGATGGAAGTGGAACAAGGCTCTCACAAATCGTCGTGATACGTTGACCCAACATGATCACGTTTATACCACAATGTCCACTTGTTCCTCTTCCTATATGTCCTCGTTGGCTTCTAATGAACTAAGCAGTGTTCCCTCTGCAATCTCTGCACATTGCTGCATCTGTCCGCTTGTCCTCGCCCCGTCCCCCTCTCATCGCTGCTGAGTTCCTGGTCCGGCTTGTCCTCGCCCCGTCCCCCTCTCATCGCTGCTGAGTTCCTGGTCCGGCTTGCCTCGCCCCGTTCCCCTCTCCCCCTCTCATCGCTGCTGAGTTCCTGGTCGGCTTGCCTCGCCCCGTTCCTCTCTCCCCCTCTCATCGCTGCTGAGTTCCTGGTCCGGCTTGTCCTCGCCCCGTCCCCCTCTCATCGCTGCTGAGTTCCTGGTCCGGCTTGCCTCGCCCCGTTCCCCTCTCTCCCTCTCATCGCTGCTGAGTTCCTGGTCCGGCTTGTCCTCGCCCTGTCCCCCACTCATTGCTGCTGAGTTCCTGGTCCGTCTTGTCCTCGCCCCGTTCCCCTCTCCCCCTCTCATCGCTGCTGAGTTCCTGGTCCGGCTTGTCCTCGCCCTGTCCCCCTCTCCCCCTCTCATCGCTGCTGAGTTCCTGGTCCGGCTTGCCTCGCCCCGTTCCCCTCTCCCCCTCTCATCGCTGCTGAGTTCCTGGTCCGGCTTGCCTCGCCCCGTTCCCCTCTCCCCCTCTCATCGCTGCTGAGTTCCTGGTCCGGCTTGTCCTCGCCCTGTCCCCCTCTCGCCCTCTCATTGCTGCTGAGTTCCTGCTGCTCCTTGTCCTCGCCCTGTCCACCTCTCCCCCTCTCATCGCTGCTGAGTTCCTGGTCCGGCTTGTCCTCGCCCCGTCCCCCTCTCATCGCTGCTGAGTTCCTGGTCCGGCTTGCCTCGCCCCGTTCCCCTCTCATCGCTGCTGAGTTACTGGTCCGGCTTGTCCTCACCCCGTCCCCCTCTCATCGCTGCTGAGTTCCTGGTCCGGCTTGCCTCGCCCCGTTCCCCTCTCCCCCTCTCATCGCTGCTGAGTTCCTGGTCCGGCTTGTCCTCGCCCTGTCCCCCTCTCCCCCTCTCATCGCTGCTGAGTTCCTGGTCCGGCTTGTCCTCGCCCCGTTCCCCTCTCCCCCTCTCATCGCTGCTGAGTTCCTGGTCCGGCTTGTCCTCGCCCCGTCCCCCTCTCATCGCTGCTGAGTTCCTGCTGCTCCTTGTCCTCGCCCTGTCCCCCTCTCATCGCTGCTGAGTTCCTGGTCCGGCTTGCCTCGCCCCGTTCCCCTCTCATCGCTGCTGAGTTCCTGGTCCGGCTTGCCTCGCCCCGTTCCCCTCTCATCGCTGCTGAGTTACTGGTCCGGCTTGCCTCGCCCCGTTCCCCTCTCATCGCTGCTGAGTTACTGGTCCGGCTTGTCCTCGCCCCGTTCCCCTCTCATTGCTGCTGAGTTCCTGGTCCGGCTTGTCCTCGCCCTGTCCCCCTCTCCCCCTCTCATCGCTGCTGAGTTCCTGGTCCGGCTTGTCCTCGCCCTGTCCCCCTCTCCCCCTCCCATCGCTGCTGAGTTCCTGCTGCTCCTTGTCCTCGCCCCGTCCCCCTCTCATCGCTGCTGAGTTCCTGCTGCTCCTTGTCCTCGCCCTGTCCCCCTCTCATCGCTGCTGAGTTCCTGCTGCTCCCGTCCCTGGCTTGGTTCCCAGACACCGGATAAGATCCCTGCGTTATCACTGGGATCACTTTTGAGGGTGTTTAAGAAACATAACAGTCCCCGGAGCCGACGGATTAACCAGCGACGGAAATGTGAATGAAAGAATGAGGGTTTTATGACTTATTTCCCATGTGAACTAAATACTGTAATAAATATTCATTGGGGCGGCCTTCATCCAGCAGTGCATAAACAAGGTCAAGATGTACATTTGATTGTCTCTGTCTCTTTTCCCGCTCACCCCCCTTCAGAGCTGCGTCCCCCCCCAATGTTCACATGTCCGATTCCCCTCCCCCCCCCTCACAGCTCCGATTACCCCCCCTTCACATCTCCAATTCCCCCCCCCCCCCCCGCCTTCATAGCTCGGCGTCGGTGTGTCACTGGGGGGGGCGGCCGGGAAGGTTGGGATCCCCCTTCAGAGCTCAGCGGCGGTGGCTCACCTTTGGTTGTTGATTCCCCTCCCTCCTCCCCCCCTTCAGAAATCGGCAGCAGCGGCTCACTGGGGGGGCAGGAGGGCTGTGATTTCCCCCCCTTCCCCCTTCCCCCTTCAGAGCTGTCCGGTGGCAGATCACTGGGGGGGCGGGCGGGGGGGGGGGGGTTAGTGACGGGATGCGGCGGCGCGCTGCGAGTATATCAGCGGCGGCTGACTTTGGGTGTGGTGTGAAGGGGGGGTGGCGGCAGCTGACTTACTGTGGGGCGGGGTGTCCGCTGTGGTGGCGAGCGGGAGCAGTACACACACACACAAACACATATATATATATATATCTTAATATATAAAATCGAAAGGTTGGTACTAGCTGCGGTGAATCTGATTGGTCCTCAGCCTCTGGCCAATCAGATTGGTGGGTCTGACGTCACCCAACTGCCACTCTCTTTCCCCTCGGCCACACACACACACCTCTTTCCCCCCATCACACTCACCTCCCTCCCCGGCGCTCCACTCACCTCCCTCCCTGGCGCTCCACTCACCTCCCTCCACTCACCTCCCTCCCCGGCGCTCCACTCACCTCCCTCCCTCCCCAGCGCT
The DNA here is from genome assembly GCF_040206685.1 of Ascaphus truei. Taxonomy (NCBI): domain Eukaryota; kingdom Metazoa; phylum Chordata; class Amphibia; order Anura; family Ascaphidae; genus Ascaphus; species Ascaphus truei. The sequence goes on from NC_134504.1 coordinate 16,279,761, forward strand.
CCACTCACCTCCCTCCCCGGCGCTCCAACTCACCTCCCTCCCCGGCGCTCCACTCACCTCCACTCACCTCCCTACCTCCCCAGCGCTCCAACTCACCTCCCTCCCGGCGCTCCACTCACCTCCCTCCCTGGCGGGGGGACAGGCAGTGGGCAGGCAGCCTGCAGCTGCCACGCGGCGCCTTAGATGGTGGCGCCCGGAAGGACACCCTTCCTCCCTCGCGGAGTAACTAAGATGGCGGCGCCCAGAAGGAGAGGTGACGTGTATGTGTGTCTGTGTGTGTCTGTGTGTGTCTGTGTGTGTGTGTGTCACTGTGTGTGTGTGTCTGTGTGTCACTGTGTGTGTGTGTGTGTCACTGTGTGTGTGTCAGACACTGTAGGGTGGGGAGCGGAGCTATGCATTGGGGGGGGGGGGGGCAGGAGCGGAGAGAGAGGGGGAGCGGAGAAATATACAGGGGGAGTGGAGAGGAGGGACCCGGAAATTTTAAGCAACCCACCCCCCCTCCTGTCCACTGCCCCCCCTCCTGTCCACTGCCCCCCCTCCTGTCCACTGGTCCCCCCCCCTCCTGTCCACTGGTCCCCCCCCCTCCTGTCCACTGGTCCCCCCCCCTCCTGTCCACTGTCCCCCCCTCCTGTCCACTGTCCCCCCCTCCTGTCCACTGCCCCCCCCTCCTGTCCACTCTCCCTCCCCTCCTGTCCACTCCCCCCCCTCCTGTCCACTGTCCCCCCCTCCTGTCCACTGTCCCCCCCTCCTGTCCACTGTCCCCCCCTCCTGTCCACTGCCCCCCCTCCTGTCCACTGTCCCCCCCCTCCTGTCCACTGCCCCCCCCTCCTGTCCACTGCCCCCCCTCCTGTCCACTGCCCCCCCTCCTGTCCACTGCCCCCCCCTCCTGTCCACTGTCCCCCCCCTCCTGTCCACTGTCCCCCCCTCCTGTCCACTGTCCCCCCCCTCCTGTCCACTGCCCCCCCCTCCTGTCCACTGTCCCCTCCTGTCCATTGGTTCCCCCCCTCCTGTCCACTGTCTCCCCCCTCCTGTCCACTGTCCCCCCCCTCCTGTCCACTGTCCCCCCCTCTCCACTGTCCCCCCCCCTCTTGTCCACTCTACCCCCCCTCTTGTCCACTCTCCCCCCCTCTTGTCCACTCCCCCCCCCTCTTGCCCACTCCCCCCCTCCTGTCCACTCCCCCCCTCCTGTCCACTCCCCCCCTCCTGTCCACTCCCCCCCCTCCTGTCCACTGCCCCCCCCTCCTGTCCACTGCCCTCCCCTCCTGTCCACTGCCCCCCCTCCTGTCCCCTGCCTCCCCCTCCTGTCCACTGCCCCCCCTCCTGTCCACTGCCCCCCCTCCTGTCCACTGTCCCCCCCTCCTGTCCACTCCCCCCCTCCTGTCCACTGCCCCCCCTCCTGTCCACTGCCCCCCCCTCCTGTCCACTGTCCCCCCCCTCCTGTCCACTGCCCCCCCTCCTGTCCACTGTCCCCCCCTCCTGTCCACTGTCCCCCCCCTCCTGTCCACTGTCCCCCCTCTCCTGTCCACTGTCACCCCCCCTACTGTCCACTGTCACCCCCCTCCTGTCCACTGTCACCCCCCCTCCTGTCCACTGTCACCTCCCCTCCTGTCCACTGTCACCCCTCCTTCTGTCCACTCCCCCCCATCCTGTCCACTCTCCCCCCCTGTCCATTCTCCCCTCCTGTCTACTCTCCCCCCCCCTCCTGTCCACTCTCTCCCCCCCTCCTGTCCACTCTCCCCCCCTCCTGTCCACTCTCCCCCCCCTCCTGTCCACTCTCCCCCCTCCTGTCCACTCTCCCCCCTCCTGTCCACTCTCCCCCCCTCCTGTCCACTCTCCCCCCCTCCTGTCCACTCTCCCCCCACCCCCCCTCCTGTCCACTCTCCCCCCACCCCCCCTCCTGTCACTCTCCCCCCACCTCCCCCTCCTGTCCACTCTCCCCCCCCTCCTGTCCACTCCCCCCCCCCTCCTGTCCACTCTCCCCCCCTCCTGTCCACTCTCCCCCCACCCCCCCTCCTGTCCACTCTCCCCCCACCCCCCCTCCTGTCACTCCCCCCACCCCCCCTCCTGTCACTCCCCCCACCCCCCCTCCTGTCCACTCTCCCCCCACCCCCCCTCCTTTCCACTCTCCCCCCACCCCCCCTCCTGTCCCCTCTCCCCCCACCCCCCCTCCTGTCCACTCCCCCACCCTCCTGTCCACTGTCCCCCCCTCCTGTCCACTGTCCCCCCCCTCCTGTCCACTCTCCCTCCTGTCCACTCTCCCCCCCCTGTCCACTCTCCCCCACCCCTCCTGTCCACTGCCCCCCCTCCTGTCCACTGCCCCCCCTCCTGTCCACTGCCCCCCCTCCTGTCCACTGTCCTCCCCTTTCCTCCCCTTCCCCCCCTCCCCTTTCCCCCCCTCCCCTCCCTCCCCCCCCCCTCCCCCCCCCTCCCCTCCCTCCCCTCCCTCCCCTCCCCCCTCCCCCCCCTCCCCCCCCTCCCCCCCCCTCCCCTTTCCCCCCCCTCCCCTTCCCCCCCCTCCCCTTCCCCCCCATCCCTTTCCCCCCCCATCCCTTTTCCCCCCCATCCCTTTCCCCCCATCCCTTTCCCCCGCCTACCAACAGGTCAGGTTTTCAGGACATCACTGCTTCGGCACAGGTGTCTCAATCCGTCTTTGCTTCAGCACAGGTGGCTCAATCAGTGGCTGAAGCAGGGATGTCCTGAAAACCTGTCCTGTTGGTGGCACTTGAGGACTGGAGTTGACCGCCCCTATATTCGAGTATACGGTTTCTACTGCTTGCATTACGGGCTTGTCATTTCACACTTACCAGATAATGCAGCAGCGCTTCCAACGCTGCACTGATCAGGGCAGAGTGGGTTCTTTTTAGGAGTATAGCTGTTTTGGAAAAAAAAATTCTAAAATAATATTTTTCCAAAAGAGCTCCGCTTGTGCAGGATTACACACGGAGGTTTGCATTTGGGATCAGATCAGCTTGTAGAATGCGGTTCTTCGTCACGCCCTGAGGCCGCGCTTCTAGTACCGGCGACGGCAACGCAACGTCGCCCAGAAACAAATGCATTGCCGCTGCTGCCGCGTGCGCTTATAGTAGGCGCGACGGCGACAATGCGACGGAGCGACGTCGCCGTCGCGAAAACTGGTAGCCGGCAAAATTTGATTTTTCAAGGGCTGTCGCCTCATGTGACGGCCCTTGAACCAATCAAATGCCCGGAAACCCGCGATGCTGCCGCCCCGCGAAATATAACTTTCGCCGGTGGCGACGGGTGACGTCACCCGTCGTGTCGCCGTCGCCACCACTATACTCGCGACCTAATACTTCTAGTCACTACAAAGAATACTCTGCATTGGAATGGGAACACATGGTTACTGAAACGCTGCCTTCCGGAGTTATTATCCAATGAATTCGAGGCTGACTCATTTGAAAAACGGTTTGAATATTTATTTCATATATTCAATTGCTTACTGTTAATTTTGCACTTGTCATTTGTACGTCATAACATAACACTTTACTTAAAATAGCATTTTGATTTAACAAAAGTAAAGAGCGAGAGAATTCTTTGGGCGATGTTCGTGGGACTGGATCGCCACGTGGTCGCTAGAGTTTATTCTATGTGTATATATATATATATATATATACTAGCTGAGAGCCCCGGCGTTGGCCGGGATGTTTGTGGTGTGGGGGTGGCATTTGGGTGGGGAGTGGTCCACCCGGCCCATGGCGGTGTGCGGTGGTACTGCTGCTGTGGCTGTACTGATGGTGATTGTATCGGTGTGCTGATTTGGGAGGGTTTGGTGCTGATGTGGGGGTGCGGATGTGGGTGTGCCGATGGGGGAGGTGCGAAGGTGCCAATGTGTGGGTGCTGATGGTGTTGATGGGGGCTGGGAATGGTGGGGAGCCGAGAATGCCAGTGTGCTGGGGGGGCATGGGATACCGGTGTGCTGATGTGGTGGTGCTGGGGATAGTGTGTGTGTGTGTGTCTACGTGTGCCTGCGTGTCTACGTGTGCCTGCGTGTCTACGTGTGCCTGCGTGTATACGTGTGTCAACGTGTGCCTGTGTGTATACGTGTGTATACGTGTGTGTACACATGTGTGTACGTGTGTGTGTCTACGTGTGCCTACGTGTGTGTATATACGTGTGTGTGTGTGTGTATATACGTGTGTGTGTGTATATACGTGTGTGTGTATACGTGTGTCGGTGTCTCTGTGTGTATACGTGTGTCTGTGTGTATACGTGTGTCTGTATAGGTGTGTGTGTGTGTGTCTACGTGTGTGTGTGTGTGTCTACGTATGTGTGTGTGTCTACGTGTGTGTGTATACATGTGTGTGTGTATGTGTACGTGTGTGTGTATGTCTACGTGTGTGTATGTGTACATTTGTGTGTGTATACATGTGTGTGTATACATTTTTGTGTGTGTATACGTGTGTGTGTGTATACACATGTGTGTGTATACACGTGTGTATACATTGTGTGTGTATACATTTGTGTGTGTGTATACATGTGTGTGTATACGTGTGTGTGTATACATGTGAGTGTATACATGTATGTGTGTGTGTATACATGTGTGTGTGTGTGTATACGTGTGTGTGTATACATGTGTGTGTGTATACATGATGTGTATGTATACGTGTGTGTGTGTGTGTGTGTATGTCTACATGTGTGTGTGTATGACTCCATGTGTGTGTGTACGTGTACATGTGTGTGAGTATACGTGTACGTGTGTGTGTGTGTGTGTGTGTATGTGTCTACGTGTACGTGTGTGTGTCTACGTGCGTGTGAGTGTGTCTACGTGTGTGTGTGTCTACGTGTGTGTGTCTACGTGTGTGTGCGTGTGTACGTGTGGGTGCGTGTGTACGTGTGTGTGTGTGTGTACGTGTGTGTGTGTCTACGTGTGTGTGCGTGTCTACGTGTGTGTGCGTGTCTACGTGTGTGTGTGCGTCTACGTGTGTCTGTGTGTCTACGTGTGTGTGCGTGTCTACGTGTGTCTGTGTGTCTACGTGTGTCTGCGTGTCTACGTGTGTCTGCGTGTCTACGTGTGTCTGCGTGTGTCTGCGTGTCTATGTGTGTCTGCGTGTCTACGTGTGTCTGCGTGTCTACATGTGTTTACGTGTGCCTGCGTGTCTACGTGTGCCTGCGTGTATACGTGTGTCTGCGTGTATACGTGTGTCTGCGTGTATACGTGTGTATACGTGTGTCAACGTGTGCCTGTATGTATACGTGTGTCTACGTGTGTGTGTCTACGCGTGTGTGTCTACATGTGTGTGTGTATACGTGTGCCTACGTGTGTATGTGTGTATACGTGTGCCTACGTGTGTGTATACGTGTGTGTATATATGTGTGTGTGTGTATATACGTCTGTGTGTATACGTGTGTCTGTGTGTATACGTGTGTCTGTGTGTATACGTGTGTCTGTGTGTGTCTGTGTGTATACGTGTGTCTGTGTGTATACGTGTGTCTGTGTGTATACGTGTGTCTGTGTGTATACGTGTGTCTGTATAGGTGTCTGTATAGGTGTGTGTGTGTGTGTCTACGTGTGTGTGTGTCTACGTGTGTGTGTGTGTCTGTGTACGTGTGTGTGTGTGTCTACATCTGTGTGTGTGTGTCTACATGTGTGTGTGTCTACATGTGTGTGTGTGTGTGTGTCTTATGTATAGAGATATATATATAGTGTGTTTGTACGGAGGGATCAGGCTGGAGATGAAGGAATGTGTGTGGGGAGGAGCTGCTTACCTTGCAGTCGGCAGCATCTTCCTCGTGCAGGCCGGGAGACGGACCCTGCAGTCATCTGGTACGGAGGGGCAGGGATCGGACGGGAGCCGGACAGAGGGCATGTGGAGGGGGGGAAGCTGCAGGGAGAGCAGCACGGGGCATGTGGAGGGGGGAGAGCAGCACGGGGCATGTGGAGGGGGGGAGAGCAGCACGGGGCATGTGGAGGGGGGGTGAGCAGCACGGGGCATGTGGAGGGGGGGTGAGCAGCACGGGGCATGTGGAGGGGGGGAGAGCAGCACGGGGCATGTGGAGGGGGGGTGAGCAGCACGGGGCATGTGGAGGGGGGGTGAGCAGCACGGGGCATGTGGAGGGGGGAGGGGGGAGAGCAGCACGGGGGATGTGGAGGGGGGAGGGGGAGAGCAGCACGGGGGATGTGGAGGGGGGAGGGGGAGAGCAGCACGGGGCGAAGGGCAGGGGAGAGGGGGCGAAGGGCAGGGAGGGGGTAGTGGGGGCGAAGGGCAGGGAGAGGGGGCGAAGGGCAGGGGAGAGGGGGTGAAGGGCAGGGAGGGGGGAGAGGGGGCGAAGGGCAGGGAGAGGGGGCGAAGGGCAGGGGAGAGGGGGCGAAGGGCAGGGAGGGGGGAGTGGGGGCGAAGGGCAGGGAGAGGGGGCGAAGGGCAGGGGAGAGGGGGTGAAGGGCAGGGAGGGGGGAGTGGGGGCGAAGGGCCGGTAGGGGGGAGAGGGGGCGAAGGGCAGGGAGGGGGCGAAGTGCAGGGGCAAAGGGCATGGGGGGTGGGGCGAAGGGCAGGGAGGGTGGGGGTGGGGGCGAAGGGCAGAGGCGGTGGGGGCGAAGGTGGGTGGGGGCAAAGGGCAGTGGGGGTGGGGGCGAAGGGGGGTGGGGGCGAAGGGGGGTGGGGGCGAAGGGGGGTGGGGGTGGGGGCGCAGGGGGGTGGGGGCGCAGGGGGGTGGGGGCGCAGGGGGGTGGGGGTGGGGGCACAGGGGGGTGGGGGCGAAGGGGGGTGGGGGCGAAGGGCAGTGGGGGTGGGGGCGAAGGGCAGTGGGGGTGGGGCGCAGGGGGGTGGGGGCGAAGGGGGGTGGGGGTGGGGGCGAAGGGCAGTGGGGGTGGGGGCGAAGGGCAGTAGGGGTGGGGGCGAAGGGCAGGGAGGGTGGGGGCGAAGGGCAGGAGGGTGGGGGTGGGGGTGAAGGGCAGGGAGGGTGGGGGCGAAGGGCAGGGGGGGTGGGGACAGGGGGCAGGAGGGTGGGGGCGAAGGGCAGGGAGGGTGGGGGCGAAGGGCAGGAAGGGTGGGGGCGAAGGGCAGGGAGTGTGGGGATGGGGGCGAAGGGCAGGCCGGGTGGGGGCGAGGGCAGGCAGGGTGGGGCGAAGGGCAGGGCGGAGGGGGCGAAGAGCAGGGCCGGAGGGGGCGAAGGGCAGGGCCGGAGGGGCGAAGGGCAGGGCCGGAGGGGGCGAAGGGCAGGGCCGGAGGGGGCGAAGGGCAGGGGCGGAGGGGGCGAAGGGCAGGGCCGGAGGGGGCGAAGGGCAGGGCCGGAGGGGGCGAAGGGCAGGGCCGGAGGGGCGAAGGGCAGGGCCGGAGGGGGCGAAGGGCAGGGCCGGAGGGGGGCGAAGGGCAGGGCCGGAGGGGGCGAAGGGCAGGGCCGGAGGGGGCGAAGGGCAGGGCCGGAGGGGGCGAAGGGCCGGGCCGAGGGGGCGAAGGGCAGGGCCAGGGGGGGGCAAAGGGCAGGGCCGGGGGGGGGGTGAAGGGCAGAGTTGGGGGGGTGAAGGGCATGGCCGGGGGGGGGGTGAAGGGCATGGCTGGGGGGGGGGGTGAAGGGCATGGCCGGGGGTGAAGGGCAGGGCCGGGGGGTGAAGGGCCATGCCGGGGTGGGTGAAGGGCCGGGCCGGGGGGTGAAGGACCGAGGGGGGGGTGTGAAGGGCCGGGCCGGGGTGAAAGATCCCTTCCCCTGCGGTTACTTACCTCGCACCGGGCCGCGCTCCTCCTCCTCCTCCTCCTCGGATTCCTCGGCGGTCTCCGTTTCCCCGGCGATGCGGAGCTGAGACGCTCAGGTGAGGAGGTGGTGTGGGCCGCCGGCCCGTACAGCTCCCGACTGAGGGAGCCGGAGCAGCGCTTCCGGGGATGGTGAGCTGGGGGCGCGGCCTCTAGGCCTGAAGGTTCGGTCGTGCTCTGGGGGGGGGGGGGGGTGGAAGCGTTCTGTGGGAGGGAGCACCGGGGGAGAGGGTGATGTTTGTCAGGTCCCGCGGAGTGGTGATAGGGGGGGTTCCGTTGTTGCGGGCCAGTGCCGGGAAGGGCGGGGGGGGGTCAAGGCCGGGCAGCCGCTGAGGAGGGGGTGAGAGGGTGGATGGGCGTGTGTGTGTGTGTGTGTGTGTGGTGTGTGTGTGTGTCCTTTGTGACAATAGCTTCCACAGGCTTATTAATATTACACAAAAATAATTGGGTTTGAACTGAACGAGGCTTAAGATATAATAAATTGTATTTATTCCTTAGAATAAAGGTGAACACAACAGATAATACAGTAACAAACAAGAAGTACACTTACATAAGGGTTGGGGAATGAGAAGTATGATGTAGCATTTCTCTCAGCAGTCAGGAAATCATTCAGGTGATATCAGGTAACCATATCAGCAAACGAAGACGAATGAAGACTTTGCATGAAGACCAAAAATGAAGACAAAGGATAGATGGGAAACAGCAGGTTATAAACCCTTTGTCCCTCTATCTGTAACATTAAGACCCTGGGATTGGTTTGCAATTATCTCCAGCCAATCTTTGGTGGGGGAACACATTTTAGGACAGGCCCCCCTGCTAGCTGGCACATGTGCAGTAGAACTCTGGGGTCTCCTTTCTGAGGCCCCACATGTGCAAATGGAATGCCAGGCCAGCTACCCCTCCGGATCTTGGACAAGATAACCTGTGTTGGACAGTGATAAGTGGGACATTTAAAAACTGCTATGGAATGCGCCTCCCCCATACTCACAGACAGGGAGGGTAATAAAACCTTTTGAACAAAACTTAAGTTCTAGCCATTGGGACTCTAGGGCCATCTGTCATCCTGATAGCTTCAGAGACATTTCTTTGCTTTGTCCATACCTGGAGACACAGTATTAACGGACTATTAACCCTTGTGCTCCCGGATGGATTCTAGTGTGTGGGTGCAGAAACTGAGGTACAATAACAGAGGGGCAACAGGAAAATACACATTTACAGGTTATAACAGGGGTGAAATCACATTTCTGGACCTCAGTCCAGTTAACCCCTCGTCTCCCTGGTGGGGTCAGGGGTGGCCAAATGGGGTGCAACCCCTTTAATACCGGGCCACCCCCTTTCTCCCTCTACATCCTTCACTCCACCTCATGTGCGGGGGCGGGCCAAGGGAGCAATGTCATTGGCCTGGCCCAAGGTCCAATGAGATTGCCGCTAGGGACACGGGGAGGGGCACAGGGAGACACATACAGACATAGAAACATAAGACGCTTTCACAAATATATAGTAAGATATATATATATATGTGTACATACTACAAATACTGTATGTCTTTACTAACTCAATGATTCGGCTTCCCAATGGAGTCTTTTTCAAGAGGGCGCCATTGGGACACGCACACGCACACACACGCGCACACACACTGACACACACACACACACTGACACACAGACACACACTGATACACACACACACACACTGACACACACACACACTGACACACACACACACACACTGACACACAACATTATTGCACCTGTCAACCCGATGCTTTGTGTTAACATTGCTGCATTATTCTGTGCGTTAAATCGTGTTAACGGGGGGGGGGGGGGTAATAAAGTCTGCTATAAGAGAAATAGAACAATAGTTAAAATAACTACCAACATCCTACCAACAAAATTAGATTGTAAGCTCTTCGGAGCAGGGACTCCTTTTCCTAAATGTTGCTTTTATGTCTGAAGCGCTTATTCCCATTATGTGTTATTTATATTGTTATTTATATTATTATGTCCTGTGTATTACTGCTGTGAAGTGCTGTGTACATTAATGGCGCTATATAAATAAAGACGTACATACAATAAATCAGTGCTTCAGAGTAAGCGGCGAAGTTGCAATAATGATGGTTGATTGGTGAAGCCAAAAAAATATATACTAATTAATGTGAGTATGACTTGATTGTAGTGGTCTTAATACACACACACACACACACACACACACACACACACACACACACACACACACACACACACACACACACACACACACACACACACACACACACACACACACACACACACACACACACACACACACAAAGAAGTCTTGTGTGAATAATACTGTCCATAGCTCACCTGTGGGGGTGAATGTACCTGCATGGAGGGGAATGGAAGAGGATAATAGAGCTAATATCTCTGTGAAAACAGATATGACTTGTTCTCCGCACCACTCACAGGTCTAAACCCCTAGAGAAACTGTGGCATAGTTGTAAATCTTCACCCCAGGTTTAAATATAAAAAAAAAAATGAGGAACCACTGGGGTAGTACTCACAATTGTTGGATTCTGGCTTGATATGTGTGCTTCTAGCAAGTAATGATGGGGCTAAGCACAAAATAAATCTATATTAAAAACAATTTATTAAGTGGGTGACAACATGGAGTATGGTATGTGGGTACTCTGACATGTTCCACGTTCACTGCACTTTGTTAAAGAGTCTGTTGGCAGGGCCTCTGACCTCTTCTCCTTTGTGGGTGTGTGGATGTTGGCAGGGACTCTGACCTCTCCTTGGTGGTTGTGTGGACATTGGCTGGGCCTCTGACCTCTTCTCCTTGGCGGGTGTGTGTGGATGTCCTGGGCCTCTGACCTCTTCTCCTTTGTGGGTGTGTGGATGTTGGCAGGGACTCTGACCTCTTCTCTTTGGTGGGTGTGTGTGGACATTGGCAGAGACTCTGACCTCTCCTTGGTGGGTGTGTGGATGTTGGCAGAGACTCCGACTTCTTCTCCTTGGCGGGTGTGCGGACGTTGGCAGGGACTCTGACCTCTTCTCCTTAGTGGGAATGTTGGCAGGGACTCTGACCTCTTCTCTTTGGCGGGTGTGTGGGAATGTTGGCAGGGACTCTGGCCTCTTCTCTTTGGCGGGTGTGTGGGAATGTTGGCAGAGACTCTGACCTCTCCTTGGTGGGTGTACAGACCTTGGCAGGGACTCTGACCTCTTCTCTTTGGGCGGGTGTGTGGGAATGTTGGCAGGGACTCTGACCTCTTCTCCCTCTGTCTCTCTCAGGTGATGCTGGCGGCTTCCTACTGGTCCCTCCTGGCCCCTGCGATTGAAATGGCGGAGACGTCTGGGCAGTACGGCCGCTTCTCTTTCTTCCCCGTGGCGGTTGGTTTCTCGGTGGGCGCTGGCTTCGTGTACTTCGCTGACCTGCTCTTGCCGGCTCTGGTGTGTAACCCCTTCCCCTCCACTTTTAAAATTGCTGGTCTTTGAAGTGGGACAATCCAATTGTGAACTTTTCAGCGCTAGCGGCATGTATCCTTGGTCAAAGTCTTTATGGGCCACATTTACTAAATGGTGCTATGCCCTGACACCCGCTGGAAAATGCCTTTGGGCTCGTTTGCTTGCATGAGTAACAATGTGTCGTCCTTGCCCAGAAGGTGTCTTAGCACCACTTTGTAAACTGGGTCTGTATATCTCTCTGTTCACATGTGATCCATGATTATTTTATCATTGTAGCGCTGTGCTCCTTGTTTGCTTCATGTAAGACTAATACAATACGCAGAATATTATTTAACCTGTATATTAAACCTCCACTACTATCTAATATAGTAAAAGTGGGGATTTGATAACTATATAACAAATATATTCGGGGACAATACAAGGAGCTTTCAAAAGAACTATTCATCCCACGGGCAGTACTAAGGACTCGGGGGCATCCTTTAAGGTTGGAGGAAAGGAGATTTCACCAGCAACAAAGGAAAGGGTTCTTTACAGTAAGGGCAGTTACAATGTGGAATTCATTACCCATGGAGACTGTGATGGCAGGTACAATGATATCTTCAAAAAAGGTTGGACATCTTTTTTTATAAAGGAAAGGTATACAGGGATATCTATCTTCTTTCTACATATATAAAACTGAAATTGTTGTTTGTGAGTCCCTGTAGACAATTTAATTGGTCCGTCGGTCCGCCGCCCTTCCACGGCTCTCATTGGCCGGTGTGCCTCGCCCCCCCACGGCTCTCATTGGCCGGTGCGCTCTAACCCAGGGGTCCACAACCCCCGGGCATGCTGCTGCTGCCGCCTGAGGTGAGGAGATGCTCCCTGGTGGTGGTGGTGTCGGCTGTTGCTGCTGGGAGGGGCTTAACTGAGACGTGAGTTTTTGACCCCCCAGCCCTGTTTTTGCCCCCCCCAGCCCTGTTTTTGCCCCCCCCCAGCCCTGTTTTTGCCCCCCAGTCCTGTTTTTGCCCCCCCCAGCCCTGTTTTTGCCCCCCCAGCCCTGTTTTTGCCCCCCCAGCCCTGTTTTTGCCCCCCCCGGCCTGTTTTTGCCCCCCCGCCCTGTTTTTGCCCCCCCAGCCCTGTTTTTGCCCCCCCAGCCCTGTTTTTGCCCCCCCCAGCCCTGTTTTTGCCCCCCCCAGCCCTGTTTTTGCCCCCCCCAGCCCTGTTTTTGCCCCCCAGCCCCGTTTTTGCCCCACCCGCCCCGTTTTTTGTCCCCCCAGCTCTGTTTTTGCCCCCCCCGCCCCGTTTTTGCCCCCCCCGCCCCGTTTTTGCCCCCCCGCCCCGTTTTTGCCCCCCCGCCCCATTTTTGTCCCCCAGCTCCGTTTTTGTCCCCCAGCTCTGTTTTTGTCCCCCCAGCTCCGTTTTTGCACCCCCCAGCTCCGTTTTTGCACCCCCCCAGCTCCGTTTTTGCACCCCCCCTGCTCCGTTTTTGCACCCCCCAGCTCCGTTTTTGCACCCCCCCAGCTCCGTTTTTGCACCCCCAGCTCCGTTTTTTGCACCCCCCACCTCCGTTTTTGCCCCCCCAGCTCCCCCCGATACAGTGACAAGACACACACAGTGACAGACACACTGACACAGTGACACCCCCCCGCCCCTGCCTTCACCCCCGCCCCTGCCTTTGCCCACCCCCGCCCGTGCATTCCAGCCCCCCGCCCCTGCATTCCAGCCTCCCGCCCCTGCCTTCCACCCCCTGCCCCTGCCTTCTACCCCCTGCCCCGGCCTTCCACCTCCCCGCCCCTGCCTTCCACCCCCGCCCCTGCCTTTTTTCAACTTCATCTACTATGTAACTATATGTAACTATGTAACATGTCAGGAGTGTGGGTTAGTTAAACTCTGTACCGCTGTATACTGCGACATACCACTTTTATTGCTGGTTCCTCATACTCGTATTTCTTTTTAGCCCCCATTTTCTGTACAACGTGGGCAACAGGGGGGTCCCCCCTGATCCAAACCCCCACTATATTCAGCTGCTGGGAACCCATTGTTCCTGAGATACGTACCAGCTGCCGAATCACGGGCCAGTATTGGGAAGCTGGAACCTCATCGGTGGTGGCTTCCTATTGGATGGCCGTTTAAATCCCCATTAAAAAGCAGGAAGTAACACCGGTGACTTCCCTGGTGTGCCGGGAAGCGGTGCATCCCTGGAGCTGACAATATTGTCGCCCAGTTCGAGGGAGCCCTCGGCTCCAACCCTGTAAAAAGAAAACATGGGGGCCAGTTAGGCTGGGATTGCTCCCCTAAAGGGGGTACTGTCTAGTGCAGGGGCGGCCAACTCCAGTCCTGAAGGGCCACCAACAGGTCAGGTGTTGTGAATATCTCTGCTGCATCACAGGTAGCTCAATCAGTCCCTGCTTCAGCACAGGTGGCTCAATCAGTGGCTCAGTCTTAGATTGAGCCACCTGTGCTCAAGCAGGGATATCCTTAAAACCTGACCTGTTGGTGGCCCTGGCCTGGAGTTGGCCCATCCCTGGCGTAGTGTTTCCCGCTCTCCGCCGGTGATGTTTGCCGTGTATCGCAGCAGGAACCAGCAGTAGGGGGCGCTGGTTGCGGTGTCAGGCAGTCTCTCTGAGTTAGGAAGGGTTAACGTGGGGTTACTGAGGCTGCGGCCTCCTGAGAACCCAGTGTGCTGCCACAATGTATCATTATATTCACCCGTCACACCGTATCACAAAGACCTGGCAGTCCTTGTTGCCGTCACGATAATAATTATAATAATAATAATAATAATAATAATAATAATCTGCATCATCATATACTGCTAGGATAAAGCTTGCATTGTTTAAAGGGCTTATCAGCGGTCCCTTTAACTATATTTATTATATATTGCTGCTGTTTATTATTAAGTCGTTCAGGCTTTGAAGAGCTTGTAGTCTTAACATTTGAGACACAGAAAGATACCACCTAAATGATATTGCCAGCGGCCATTTTAACAACCCAGAAAGCCAAAAAAGTTCTAAAATAAAATGCCTCCACAAGAGTCTGGGCGTGTGTGAAGGGCAGACGCAGCGACGGAGCCGGCTTGCTGCTGTAATTGCATCACAGTTGGATTAATGTCACTCCTGTGGCATATTCTCAGAAGGTCAAACGCCACCAGTGTCAGACCAGCTATCAGCAACGTCGCTGCTGAACATTAACGCCCGCTAATTGGGTGCCAACTGACACTCCGCGTTGACGCTTGTTGAAGGCGGTGTGCAGGCTCTGCACGATAAATAGTTAAATGGTTTACGCTTTGAAGGGCGACTATGTAACGTGGCTGGGGAGGGATATATGTCATCACCGTCTTTACTTCTTGTCTCCCCACTGCTGGATGAAGTCTCCCCAGTGATCTCCCAGGTCCTGCGGTTACAGCCGCTCTTCTCCACGTCGCTCCCACACATTCCCTCATCCCATCCTCTCCAGCCCGTGTCTCCCCACTGCTGGATGAAGTCTCCCCAGTGATCTCCCAGGTGCTGCGGTTACAGCCTCTCTTCTCCACGTCGCTCCCACACATTCCCTCATCCCATCCTCTCCAGCCCGTGTCTCCCCACTGCTGGATGAAGTCTCCCCAGTGATCTCCCAGGTGCTGCGGTTACAGCCTCTCTTCTCCACGTCGCTCCCACACATTCCCTCATCCCATCCTCTCCAGCCCGTGTCTCCCCACTGCTGGATGAAGCCTCCCCAGTGATCTCCCAGGTCCTGCGGTTACAGCCGCTCGTCTCCACGTCGCTCCCACACATTCCCTCATCCCATCCTCTCCAGCCCGTGTCTCCCCGCTGCTGGATGAAGTCTCCCCAGTGATCTCCAGGTCCTGCGGTTACAGCCTCTCTTCTCCACGTCGCTCCCACACATTCCCTCATCCCATCCTCTCCAGCCCGTGTCTCCCCACTGCTGGATGAAGTCTCCCCAGTGATCTCCCAGGTGCTGCGGTTACAGCCTCTCTTCTCCACGTCGCTCCCACACATTCCCTCATCCCATCCTCTCCAGCCCGTGTCTCCCCACTGCTGGATGAAGCCTCCCCAGTGATCTCCCAGGTCCTGCGGTTACAGCCGCTCGTCTCCACGTCGCTCCCACACATTCCCTCATCCCATCCTCTCCAGCCCGTGTCTCCCCGCTGCTGGATGAAGTCTCCCCAGTGATCTCCAGGTCCTGCGGTTACAGCCTCTCGTCTCCACGTCGCTCCCACACATTCCCTCATCCCATCCTCTCCAGTCCGTGTCTCCCCACTGCTGGATGAAGCCTCCCCAGTGATCTCCCAGGTGCTGCGGTTACAGCCGCTCGTCTCCACGTCGCTCCCACACATTCCCACATCCCATCCTCTCCAGCCCGTGTCTCCCCACTGCTGGATGAAGTCTCCCCAGTGATCCCCCAGGTACGGCGGTTACAGCCTCTCTTCTCCACGTCGCGCCCACACATTCCCACATCCCATCCTCTCCAGCCCGTGTCTCCCCACTGCTGGATGAAGCCTCCCCAGTGATCTCCCAGGTCCTGCGGTTACAGCCGCTCTTCTCCACGTCGCTCCCACACATTCCCTCATCCCATCCTCTCCAGCCCGTGTCTCCCCACTGCTGGATGAAGCCTCCCCAGTGATCTCCCAGGTCCTGCGGTTACAGCCGCTCGTCTCCACGTCGCTCCCACACATTCCCACATCCCATCCTCTCCAGCCCGTGTCTCCCCACTGCTGGATGAAGCCTCCCCCAGTGATCTCCCAGGTCCTGCGGCTGCAGCCTCCAGTCTCCACATCGCTCCCACACATTCCCTCATCCCATTCTCTCATCTTACTTTTTGTGGTTGCCTTGGTCTGTTAATCTCTCTTGGAACCCAGTCGAGTTTCATCTCTGTCCAATGATGGTCATATCTTTTTGCCATGTGCCTGGCTCGCCGCCATTTTGAATTTCTTCTGGCTAGTGATGTCACGGACGTTTGTTTGCATTCAAACCCATTCATTCATTTTCCTGTCTCTGCAGGTAATACCCAGCATGCATCTCTCTTGGCGTTGTCTGAAACTTCTTAATTGTCCTTGCATATATATTTATAATATAGCTGTGAATATATTTTAAGGGAACATTCCCCTGCACCCCAAGAGGAAAGTGTCCCACCCGTGTATCCTGCCCGTGCTCACGTATGGATGTGAAACTTGGACTCTAAATGCGAAGAACATTCAGAAGCTTCAGACAGCTCAAAGACGTATGGAGAGATGCATGCTGGGTATTACCAGGAGAGGCAGGAAAAATAATGAATGGGTTCGAAACCAAACAAAAGTCTGTGACATCATCACAAGGTGGAAGAAATGAATATGGCGGTGGGCATTTGGAAGAAACAAGACAATATTTCAAAGGAACTTTCCACTATGCCTCAAGAGGGAAGTATTAGACCCGTGGATCCTGCCCGT
Source organism: Ascaphus truei (assembly GCF_040206685.1). Lineage (NCBI taxonomy): Eukaryota > Metazoa > Chordata > Amphibia > Anura > Ascaphidae > Ascaphus > Ascaphus truei. Next base: position 16,296,314 of record NC_134504.1, read on the forward strand.
GCTCACGTATGGATGTGAAACGTGGACCCTATATGCAAAGATAATTCAGAAGCTTCAGACAACTCAAAAGTATGAAGAGATGCGTGTTGGGTATTCCCCGAAGAGACAGGATAAAGAACGAATGGGTTTGACACCAAACAGTCTGACATCACATGGGTGAAGAAATTAAAATGGCGGTGGGTCAGACATATCGCAAGAAGACATGACCATCGTTGGACAAAGATGGGAACTCGACTGGATTCCAAGAGAGGTTAAAAGACCAAGACGCCCAAAAATGAGATGGGAGGGTGAGATCAGAGAGGCTGTAATCGCAGGACCTGGGAGATCACTGGGGAGTCTGCATTCAGCAGTGGGGAGACACGGGCTGGAGATGAAGATGATGAATATAGCTGTGGGCCTGTGCATATGCGTAACTAACGTACATGTACATATGTGTGTGTGTGTGTGTGTGTGTGTGTGTGTGTGTGTGTGTGTGTGTGTGTGTGTGTGCGCGTAGTATGTGTATATGTGTCAGGGAAGTTAGACTGAGGCGTTAATAAATCTCTGCCCTTCTGTCTAAACATACTGATTCCCCAGCTAGACATATCCGCACAATCCTATCGGTTAAGCCTGATCAGCGACACGTTTAGTTGTGAAACCTACACAATCCCCCCCCCCCCCCTCTCTCTGCCATGATTTCCCTTCTGCTGTGAATGAGGCGTTCTATTCATCTCTTTAACGACAGCAATCAATGCAATAACACAACCCTGTCACACCGCCTCTGCTCTCCCCCCTCTCACACAGAGGCTAAGAGAGGCCACCTTGCATCTGATTTCCGTCCGCCTTCTCTCTTTCGCGAGCCCTGTGGCTCTGCACTCTGCTCCGGTGGGTAATTAAAAGCCAGACGGCCCCCGTGGGAGCGAGGGTATTAATTGTATGCAAGGGTCTCATTAGGTCTCCCCACCAATTATGATAAATAAGGTGAGCGCTGGAAGTTTAATCCTTCTCACCCTGCAAAAAAACAAAACAAAGAGTTTGGCATAATATTCTCTGCCATTTGGTGACTTATCGGGGGCGGATTGGCGCTCGTGATTGGCACATTTGGGTGAAGACAGGAGATGTGTGGCTGTTGGTCAGTGTGTGTGCCGGGATGTTGCCAAAAACAAGGAAACTGGCACACGGGCGCCCAGCTTCTGTTCATCAGAGGTTTAACCAATAGAACCTCCTGTAATAATAATAATAATATTACTTAACCCCTTCTTTGCTAAAGGGCCAGTAAGTAACACGCTGCAAAAGGCAAAGCTATTGATGCCTCTCTAACTCTGGCTTGTGCCTGCATTGACCAGTCAACACACACACAGACGCGTATGGGGGAAGAGATCTCTAAACAGGCTGTTGATTCACGTGTGTCCCAGGACCTACTGATTAAGTGAGATGAGCGAGCTTCAACTGAGGAGGAGGGGTCACAAGACCTCTCAAAATTGATACCAATTTACAGAGACAGACAGAGTCTTGGCAAGCTCAAAACCCAAATAAATATATAAAGAGGGGGAACGGGGTTGTGCGTGAGCAACACCCCTCCCCTCTGTTCTTTTTGTTATTAATTGTTTAGCCTTAGGCATGCTAAATTACCCCTGAAGAAGGTCCCTCTGGGGACGAAATGTCGGAATGAGTGAATGCTGGACTGAATAAAACACCGTTTTCTGCTGCTCCCTGTGCTGGGCTGGTATTTGGATCACCTTGGTGATCATTAATGACTTATGTATCTTATATATATTTCAGAATGTTTGTCTCTGTGTTTCATTATACATACCCAAACTATGAGACTGCGAACAGCCAAGCTTGGAAAGATTACTTTATGTATCGAAATAAGGCGACTGTCGTGGTTTGAATCCTCTCGAACACTCCAAAGGGGGCGGGGGTGGGGGGGGGGGGGGGGTACTGACTGCTAGGGAAGTTAGTTTCCATGTTGGACCACATCTACTGTGTATTTTGGAAAGTTGTTTGTCTGGTCGCTCTGCATTTGGACGCCTCTTAAGATATCGTAACCACATTTTGCTGGATGGTTCCTGAGATCAAGAGATCAAGGAGCAGGTTTTTGTCTGTTTGGATACAATTGGATATTTTTTTTACATTTTTATTCTATGAGTTATAACAATGTCCGACAAGCCAGACAGCCACTGGGTGTTGCACCTGGCAGGCTGTGTATCTGGCACGTGACATCATACTGGTGACATCCAGTGGCACATAGCCTGGTGGCAGATAAGGAGAGGCAGATAGCTGTAGAGATTGCACATAAAGCAGATGATGAAAGAAAGAGAGGAAGTCGGTTGGCGCGCGAGGAGAAAGTAAGAACGCTGGAGAAGGAGAGAGGGGCGGAGAGAATTGGGGACATCATTAGGTATTAAAGGAAAGTGATGGGAGGGAGAGAGGAGGAGGAATGAGGTTGATTTCTTAGAATTCCCACGCAATGCCGGGTACTTTTAGCTAGTATATATAAAATATTTTCAGCCCTTGTCAATCCAGTGCTGGATGAAGCCTCCCAAATGATCTTCCAGGTGCTGTGTTTATAAACCTCCCTTCTCCACGTCGCTCCAACACATGTTCTGATTTCATCCCTCTAACTAACTGTTGATCGTCTTGGTCTTTTGATAGCCCTTGGAATCCAGTCGAGTATGTTCCTTGTCCAATGACGGTCATTTCTTCTTGCCATATGTCCGACCCACCGCCACTTTGACATCATCACAAGGGGAAGAAATTAAAGACTTTTGTTGGCTTCTGAACCCATTCCTTCTTTTTCCCTATCTCTTCGGGTAATACCCAGCATGCGTCTCTGAAGCTTCTGAATTGTCTTTGCATTTAGGCTCCAGGCTTCACATCCACAAGGCCACGTTTATAGTGCCGGCGACGACCGGCGAAAGTTGCACTTTAGTTTGTAGCGACGCCGCTGGCGACAAGGCCAGTGACGTCAGGAAGCAGGCAGGCAGGCAGAGTTCAGTAGGCGCTCTGTGATTGGTGTAGAGACAGTCACATATGGCGACTGTCTCTTCCAAAATTAAATTTCAATGGCTTTCAAATTTTTTGTCGCTCCGTCACGCAAGCGACGAATTCAATGTATTTGTTTTGGTGCGGCGTCGCCGTCGCCGGGCAGTATAACCGCAGCCTTAATGAGAAGACACTGGTCGAACACTCTCTTCTTGAGGCACAGTAGAAGGTTCCCTTGATAGATTGTCTTGTTTTTTTTCAAACGCCTCCATCCCATCGTCATTCTCCCATTGATTCCATCCCTTTCTTGTGGCCGGCCAAGATGGACATAGTCTGGTTCTTCTTCTACCCCTGTTCCATTTATTTAGATCTTTGTAGAATTGACACATTGTGTTGCCCATCGCTTTGGTCTTGCAGCTAAGGGGCCATCATATTCCTCAACGCAGTACAACGGGGTGTGAAGACGATAGCAACACCATCACAAAATTAACTGGTTCAGTAGCAAAGGAGCGACCTGTTCCATGGAACTCACAATCTAAAAGAGTACCCTCAAAATGTATTTGTTTCGCAGTATTGTAGTTACCACATTCTACAAAGCTCACAGGTTCAGACGAGCTAGTAATGTAATGTAAATGTGTAACCGGGGATACGTTAGGGATGTGAATAACAGGTGTTTTGGTAGCTTGGGGCGGGCGTATTATACACGATACCTGTTCAGGGAGAGTTCTCTCTATCTATCACACGCTTCCTGCCGAGCCAACAAGTCTGTATATTAGCAGCCAAATGCCCTGGCTTGATTTCCTTCAGGAATGTGCATTTCTCTCAGTTTTGTGGAATAATTAGTGGCTGCGCGCTGAGACACTTCACACGCTGAAATCAGCCTCTACTTAGTGTGTTTTTTTTCCAACCAGAAATGTGACTGCATAATGAATATACAACAGGCAATATTACTTTAACTCCGTGAGTGCCAAAGTGGCCATCGAACCAAGGGCAGTTGCTTTCATGAACGCGTGGAAGGTTAAACCTCTCCACATGCTCTGTGTCTCTATCCCGTCCTCTCCCACTCTCGTCTGCTCTCTGCTCCTAGGGTCACGAGAAGCTCTGACTAAAGGCTTTTCCCTAACCCCTTCCCATGTCACCCTCGTCTTCCTAACGCTTTAAGTGAAAGGTTTTCTGATCGAAGGGTGACGTTCTGCGTCCCGTGTAGGAGCCGGGAGCACACGGCGCCGGGGAGCGGGAGTCTGGCGTGTGGTTAGAGTCGGCATTTTCCGAATAATGAAATTTTGGGCCCGAATCAAATGCAGACCTCAGTGCAACCCTGAGTTTATCCGCCGGTTACTCATGGGGGAGACAGGGACGGGATTTTTCTGATTTTCGTTGCCGTTTCACGGAATATTCTGTCGTCAGCAGAAAGTCGCAGTAAATACTGTACGACGTGTTTAAAGTGCCATGTGACCTGGGGCCGTTGTCTGCAGCAAGGGGCATTGTAAGAGAGATTTGTGAATGCATATTAAGTTACCAATGTCTGGTGGTGAATAGTCACGAAACGCAAAGTGTTCGCGAGCAGCAGCAGTCTCACAGTACCCAGCTTCGTGATCTTGTTTGAAAGCTCCTGCACATCTCTTGTAGTAATCCGCTGCAAATCAAAATACCACATATGAGCACAGTCACACGTCTCAGACAGGTCTGCAGCCCTGACTTTCCCCATTATCTCTGAACATAGAATACTTCCACTGCAGCCAGGGATTCTGGGTAATGACATGCAAATGAGCACTCAGTAATAATCCACAAAACCTTGGAAGCTCTGTCAGAAAGTCCCTGCAGGACATCGGTGACCAACATGAGCTCAACGGTTCATTTCCCAGAGGGCCTTTGTGCTTCACATGTGAACTATATCTGGATGGTGTTTTTACACCTCCAACGTGACGTCATTTGACGCCGTCTTGCCATGGCGACGCAGCGCCAGAAAGCCGCCGGACATAAGGCAAGTGATATACAGAGGCCTCGCGTGCCCTGCAGGCATTTCATTTAAATACTTTGGGGAAGAGCGAGGGGGCCTCTATAAGCGCCACGCCTCCACCGCGAAAATTTCGCGCCCTCAACCTTGTGTTACAGTATTACCTTCCCAGCTCTGTCTGTGTTCTCCTAGAGGGGGGTGGGGGGGGTGAAGGCACCCAGCGGGGTTAATTTCGACAGAGACAGGAGAAGGATCTGTGGGACAATGGTGACGGGGGGGGGGGGGGGGGGGGGGTTTGATCATTTCTGGTGTCAAAAAGGTGCCGGGAGGACTTCTTCCAGATGTGCCTCCAGGGTACTGAGCCAGGGCGATAGCAGGTTACAGAAAGACTATGAGAGGACATGTGAAGGCTCTTCCAGGGAATTCGGAAAGGCCTTATGTTTGGGGTGACTTGGGGCATGAGAGGTGCTTCTCTTAACCCATGCACCACCGTAGTGGGCCACACCGCAAAATGCCACACAAGGGGTAAGGATGTTGCAGTGATTGGGAAGTTGCATCTGGGAAAATCGGCAGCAGCCACCATATTGAATTAGCCCACCCAAATATAATTGACGTCCAATGTTTCTCTTCATCAGGATGTTGAAATTAAAAGCCGCGGATAATAATAATGATTGATTAGCGTTTTAACCCCGTGCGGCTTTAGAGATGCCTGTCCTTTTACATTGCGGGAAGGAAATACAGAGCAAGTTTTCTCATCCCTCGCTACGACTTTCATGCATGTGTGGGGGGGGGGGGGGTGAGATCTCCGTGTTGATACCCATTTAAACGTGCGAAACACTTAAGACCGGTTTAAATCTTCCGTCTCACGACAGCTATGCCCATCTCGGCATGGAAATGTGGCTGTATCCATGGTAACGTGCGAAATGTCCTTGGAGTGCGGGAGGAAAAAAAAAACAAGTACCATTTCTAAGCACTTACCCACTTACCTCCCTCCTCCTCCTCCTCTCCTACCCCCCATCCCGCCACCCCCTTTAAAAGCCTGTAGAAGAAAAGGCAGTGGGCTGTCCTGGAAATTAAATGCCTGATGGGTCTTGTATGATTGAAGGGTCAACTTGTGGTGTTTGCCGGTGATCTGCGAGTTTCCCCGATTGTAGTGGTTCAGCTGGGTTTGGTGGAATTTACCCTTTCGCTGCCGGAGGTCCTGCAAGGCATTGGCAACCGAAAGGTTAAAGCAGCAACTGCCCCTTACTCAAGATATATTGGGGGGGGGGGGGGGGTTAGTTAGGCTCCGCTTATGGCGTCGGCGACGTCAGGCTACGGTCGCTGGAAAAATCACATTGAGGTGACTTCCAGCGATCGCGACCAAGCCGTCGCTGCATCGCGCTTACTATGAGCGCAAGCGACGGTGGCAATGCATTTGTTTTGACGCGACGTTGCTGTCGCCGGCACTATAAGCGCTGCCTTACTCAGACAGAACAGCAATCTTTGTATCTCAGTGGGCTCCCCCATAGGCTGATGTTTCAGTGTGAGAATATAAAAATGATCATTAAAAAATAAAATGATGTCAAACTTCAACCAGGGGATTCCTTGCCGGATAGTGTGAGACGGGCAGAAGTGCTGGGGCGGTGTGTACTGTACGTGCACCAGACGGAGAGGGGTGCAGGAGAGAGAGAGACAACATAGGAATAAGCAACACAAGGGGTTAAGAGAGGAGGTAGTAGGGTTTTGTCTGTAGGCAGCTACAAAGTATCCTTCATATTGTGTTTGTGTCGAGAGAGGTTCACCAAACCTGCCTAACCCATAACCGCTCGGCATACCTGTGCAAGGGACTCTGGGTAATGAGCTGTCACATACAGTAGTGTCACCTTTTGCTTCCTATCCACTTTATCATGGACCCCTATTAGCTTACACCTGCCGCATTCGGGCGAGCTCAGACACTCCGCTTGGCTTGCGAGAGCGCGGGCTCTTGCTGCTGTAGCACGAGCAATCTGGGCTCAGAGAGTAAGAGGCGATGGGGTGGCCATGACATCACGGAGCTGGTTCACCGTGATTGGCTGAACCGCTCGCGTGACGCAGCCGCCGCTTGAGAAGACACATTTCCTGTCTTTTCAGAACACCGCCGTGTGCGTGCGCACCAGGAGCGGCATCAAGGGATCCTGCACTTTGTGCTTGGCGCGTGCGCACACACGCCAAGGCACACAATATAAGCTCAGCCTTAGGCTAAGGCCCCGGTAACTCCGCTGCAACGCGCGCCCGCGAGATTGGCGGCGTGTGCAGCCGATTCCCTGGTCTGCAGCTCACTGCAGGAAGAGAAACCGGGGGGGGGGGGCGTGGCGGGGGGAGTGACGGGGGCGCGGCCATGACGTCACCCGGCAGGTTCGCCCTCATTGGCTGAACCGCCGGGGGGCGTGCCATAACGCTGGTCGCGAGTCCTGCTCTCAATTCTATTGAGCAGGAGCAACTCTCGCCCAGCGCTGCGGCCCCCCCTCGCAGCGGGCCCGGCGCCATTGAGGGGAGGGCTCTCGTCCGTGTGGCGGACGCTGTAGTAGGCAGCGGGGTCAAGGCCTTACACAGGTTTCGCAGCAAAGCCCGGGGCAAAAAGTCCAGCAGCCTACACACGGACAACTATTTCGACTTTTTGGATCTCATCAGTGACCTCGCGTTGTAAAGCTGGACACGGCTACAGACATTAAAAACAAAATCTCTTTGTTCCCCGGAACCTTTGAGCCTGGTACTGTCCGATTCACAAATGATCATTGTTTGACTTTTTGCTGTATGCTGTGTGCAACGGACAGGGAAAGGGTTAAAGTCTCCGGCAGCTCCGGGAGTCTGTCCCTTAGGGCATCTAAGGGACCTTTTTAATGGGAAGCGTTTTTTTGTGGTTTTGGTAAAAACTAAGAAAAAGCCAGTAGAATTTGTTAATGAGTTTCTAATCCCCGGAAAGTGGGAGGGAGCCGCGATCTCTGCAGCACTGCTGCTGAGCACAGAGAGACCTAATCCGTATCGTGCCAAATAATTCCTGCCCGTTTAGCGTTGTGCCGGGTTCAGCCGGGAGCAGCGTGTTGTAACAGAATGAGGCAGGCGTTTTCATCGTGTGTATAATCCCCATTTCCGTCTATCGAAATGGGGTGTTTAGGGGGTGACACTGCGTTTTCCCGGGGAGGATTTGTTAATGAGACGCCCCCCCCACATCCCCACACACACCAGCTGCATCACCGCAGAAACCGTCCTGGCGCCGCAGACTTCTGCTTGTTCATCCCCGACGCAGAGGAGAGCAAGTCTTGGTGCACCTGTTCCTTGGAACTTAACCTGTTGCTTCCGTTTCCCCCCCACGGTCATCTCCTCTAGGTTTGGGAGAGGAGACCTGCGGTATGAGTGTGTGCCGACTTCTATGTGATGCTGCCGTTCCGTGCTGCGGAATGCGTCGGCGCCTTACGATAGCCGTAGTGGACGGCTGCGATACATTAGCTCGGATCTTGGTTGAAGCAGCAGAGCAGACTACGGTACATCTCCAGTTCTTGGGTTCTCGGTACCGTAGCACTAGATGAGGCAGCCAACGCATGGCCGCTGGGAGACGATGAACCCCCGACGAACGTTCTTTGGGGGATGCTCTATACATGCAGAACAATGCCAGCAACGTATAGCTTTTCTATATGCCATATCCTGCATACCACAGCTTCTGCCTTTACCAGAAACCCTCACTATCTGTCCCAGCTCCTACGTGCTGTATATACACCCTATCCCACTATACCGGGTGCTTCCACTCCCCCCTCCTATTTAGATTACAAGCTCCTCAGAGCTGTTCGTCCTGTCCACCTCTTCTGTTGTACCAGTGTACAGTTGTTGTCGTCCTCACACCCGCATTGTACCACGCTGCGGAATATGTATGCATTATAACTATATTGCAATAATAATAGAGTAGGTTCTACAAGTTGCCCCTTATGTTGCCCCTTATAGATCCTACTCTTAAAGGAGCAGTTCCCACAATTTTTTTCAAACAGTTCTCTATTCACTCTCCCCCCCCCCCCCCATCTTTGTTTTACATGGATGATCAGCTCTGGGGACCCCCTGTTCCAAGGGGGGTGGGGGTGTCTTGGGTACACTGCACCTTTAATGTAAACAGAGGGCTTGATGTGGGAATAAGTTAATATTCCGGTGCCGTACTACAACACGTAGATGCTTTGTTATGGCATTTTGGTTACGGAGAAGCCAGTGGTGTTGGAGATCGGCACAAGTTTGTCAGCCGCAGAGCTTCCAATGTATGATTGTGGTGTCTAAGGCACAGGGAGATAAAGTGACTGACCCAAGGTCACAAGGAGGTGACACCGGGAATTGAACCGGGTTCCTCGCTTCAAAACACAAACACAGAAGCCCAAAGCTACTTCCAATGTGACAAAAATACACAGTGCAATACCTATATATTCTCTTGGAAAAGAGTAATCTAGTTTAACCCTTTGCCAAAGCGTCTTAAGCCTGCGAGCCACACCAAGGCATGACCGTAGCAGTCCTAACACTACCTGAGTTAAAATTCTTATTTACCTCTATAATTACAGGAAGAATGATCGCATTGGATCTGTAGTAACCCAGTAAAATTAACTGACCTGCCAACTTGGAAATTGGGAGGGGCGGGCTCAGCGTCCCTGTTACGAGTCAGTGTCTTTACTCGCTGAGCCGCTCCTTCTCCCCTTTAAGGCTTTCGATTACCCTACAGCAGCGATTGTCGTGCGGCCATCCGAAAAGGGGAGACACTGCGATAAAGTGCTTTACAAGCGTGGAGAACAGCTTCCGAACGCATTTGTGAAAAAGCCTAGGTGTAATGTTATTCATATAGCGCCACAGTATGTGCAGCGCTTTACAAAAGGACATTACAAGGTGTATGGGGCTAAGCGCGACAGGTAAATGACAACAGAAGGCCAAGGGGGAGACCCTTCCCTGAAGAGCTCACACTCTAACGTGTTTCTGCGCCGGTTGTGTTCCAGAAAGGAGAGAGAAACTTGTAACCACTTTCTGTGTGCAGAACGAGCAAAGCCACACGCCAGGAGTGGCCAACTCTAGTCCTCAAGGGCCACCAGCAAGTCGGGTTTTCGGGATATCCCTGCTTCAGCACAGGTGGCTCAGGAGCCACTGATTGAGCCACCTGTGCTGAAGCACTCTCGGCCGTTCTGGAAGTGGGCAGGAGGGCGTCACAGGGAGTTCGCTTCGACTCTCTGAGCACGGCTAGCCCCAACGAGGTAATTAGAGGAGGATTTAATGATCTCTCCTGGGTTACAGAGAGGGGGGAACCTCGCCCCACCTGCCGACCCTACACCGTAAAGCTAAATTAATTTGCTCGTGCAGCACTGATTTGCATCTGGCAGGAGAAGGGGTGAAGGCGGGAGGGGGGGGGAGTGTTGTTTTTCATGGCGTCTCCCTTGCTGAAGGCACCAGATTCTGCACAAGCTGCTAATATCCTTTGTACCCCAATTACTGCGCATGCAGCTCTGCGGGGAACGCGGCGGCTCCCACTGTGTCCATAAGACAGTTCTCGGACATGCCTCTCGCTCGGTATGTTCCTGCCTCAGCAACTTCAGCGCTAAGCGCCCAGCTCCACCGAGCAAAGGTTCAGGGGGTCCGGCCAATTGAAATCGGATTTCTAGTTAAAGGTGCAAAACATATTGAATAATACAAATTTGTTTCTGAAGCAAGCGACTGCCCCATAGAGCTTGCAATCTAAATTTCTGAGAGATCAAGCGTCCAATGCAGTCATTACCAACCTTTTTTTGGTTAGGGAACCCTATCATTATATTTGAGATTCTGCGGAACCCCAACCCTCTCTAATAGCGCGTCTGAGATCAGATGCATAGTACGGAACCCCAACCCTCTCTAATAGTGTGTCTGGGATCAGATGCTTTTTAAGGAACCCCAACCCCCTCTAATAGCGTGTCTGAGATCAGATGCATTGTAAGGAACCCCAACCCTCTCTAATAGCGTCTGAGATCAGATGCATTGTAAGGACCCCAACCCTCTCTAATAGCGCGTTGAGATCAGATGCATTGTAAGGAACACCAACCCTCTCTAATAGCGCGTCTGAGATCAGATGCATTGTAATGGAACCCCAACCCTCTCTAATAGCGCGTCTGAGATCAGAGGCATTGTAAGGAACCCCAACCCTCTCTAATAGCGCGTCTGAGATCAGATGCATTGTAAGGAACCCCAACCCTCTCTAATAGCGCGTCTGATATCAGATGCATTGTAAGGAACTCCACCCTCTCTAATAGCGCGTCTGAGATCAGATGCATTGTAAGGAACCCCAACCCTCTCTTATAGCGCGTCTGTGATCAGATGCATTGTAAGGAACCCCAACCCTCTCTAATAGCGCGTCTGAGATCACATGCATTGTAAGGAACCCCAATCCTCTCTAATAGCGTCTGAGATCAGATGCATTGTAAGGAACCCCAACCCTCTCTAATAGCATGTCTGAGATCAGAGGCATTGTAAGGACCCCAACCCTCTCTAATAGCGTGTCTGAGATCAGATCCTTGAATAAAGGACGATCTGGTATATTGTTGATTTTAAAAGGCATTTCATTTTCTTTATTTATCCCCCTTGCTGGTGTGTCACGGTCCTCTCCGGCAGTGATATTTTTGTCTGTGGTAATCCAGTGTCTTCCGCCTGACTCTGCCCAGTTCAGGACATGTCACCCCCGGCGACTTCTCTGCAGCTCATACCTTCATACCTGCCCGTTAACTGCCCCTATCAGGGGGTGCAACGTAACGCACAGGGGCAGAACCCAAACTATTCACCTGTTTACTACACTAATACCCTCATGCAAGACGCCTGGCAGGGAAGGTGCTAATGCCAGTGGAGTGTGTAGAGTGGTGAAAGGGTTAACCCTAGTAGACGCACGGTCGGTCTCTCTTGCTGGACCTGTGTTATCCTTCCCGGCATGCTGGGAGTTAACAGAGGGAACTGGACAGGCCCTGCTGGGCATTTCCATCTTATTTGGTCTTTCTGGCAGCCATTTTTTTTTATCCCTTTCCTGTTGGGAAAACGGGAGCCGTTGCCACGAAAAGGTGGGGTCTTTACAAAGGTGAAACCGGCGAGGCTGGGAGGAAACCTCCTATTTTCATAAAATCTCCAAATGAAAGCCCCAAAGATGAGCCCTCAACCCCCCCCCCCCACTGGGTAAAGGCATCACTTCCACTGGCAGGCTCCTGGTGTTGGCGCGGGTGGGACCCTCTTAACACGGAATGATAACAGAGGGCTCCGTAGGTTAAACATTGTGCGCTCTGTTTATTCTGCTCTGGGCTGTAATGGAATCAGATCCATCTGTCACTGCTCTCCCCGCGCTCCCCTCTCTCCCCGCTCTCCCCCCTCCACCGCTCTCCTCCCTCTCCCCGCGCTCCCCCCTCTCTCCGCTCTCCCCCCGCTCCCCCCTCTCCCTGCGCTCCCCCCTCTCCCCGCGCTCCCCCTCTCCCCGTGCTCCCCCCTCTCCCCGCGCTCCCCGCGCTCCCCCCCTCTCCCCGCGCTCCCCCCTCTCCCCGCTCTCCCCCCTCTCCCCGCTCTCCCCGTTATCCCCCCCTCTTCCCGCTCTCCCCCGCTCTCCCGCTCGGTGCCCACTCCAGACCTTTCAGATAGACGAGCATATGTGCACTGAGCTGGACAGACTTAACCATTTCAGCACCGGAGAGCTTAATATATCTTTAACATTACTGGTACTGTTGTAACTTTAAGGCGGGTGGGGGTGTCATATCTATTTGTCTTTCATCTTAGTCTACTTGTCTCTCTCTCTCTCTCTCTCCCTCTCTCCCTCTCTCTCTCTCCCTCTCCCTCTCCCTCTCCCTCTCTCTCTCTCTCTCCTCTCTCTCTCTCTCTCTCTCTCTCCTCTCTCCTCTCTCCTCTCTCTCCTCTCTCTCCTCCTCCCCCTCTCTCTCCTCCTCCCCCTCTCTCTCCTCTCTCACCCTCTCTCTGCCCTCTCTTTCCTCCCCCTCTCTATCTCCCCTCCCGTCTCTCACTGTTTCTCTTCTCTGTCTCTCTCCCTCTTTCTCTGTATCTCTCTCTCCCTCTCTCCCCCTATCTCTCCCTCTCTCCCCCTCTCTCCTCCACCTTTCTATTTCCTCCCCCTCTCTATCTCCCCTCCTGTCACTCACTGTTTCTCTCTTTTTCTGTCTCTCTCCCTCTTTCTCTGTATCTCTCCCCTCTCTTCCCCCTCCTCTCTTTCCCTCTCTCTTCCCTCTCTCCTCCACCCTCTCTCCCTCTTTCTCTTCCCCCTCCCTCACTCTTCCCCCCTCTCACTCTTCCCCCCCCTCTCACTCTTCCCCCCCTCTCACTCTTCCCCCCCTCTCACATTTCCCCCCCTCTCACTCTTCCCCCCCCTCTCTCACTCTTCCCCCCCTCTCTCACTCTTCCCCCCTCTCTCACTGTTTCCCCCCTCTATCATCCTCTCCCTCGCACTCTTCCCCCCCTCTCTCACTCTTTCTTCCCCCCCTCTCTCACTCTTTCTTCCCCCCTCTCTCTCTCTTTCTCCCCCCCTCTCTCTCTCTCTTTCTCCCCCCTCTCACCCTTTCTCCCCCCTCTCACTCTTCCCCCCTCTCACCTCTTTCCCCCCTCTCTCATTCTTTCCCCTCTCTCACTCTTTCCCCCCCTCTCTCACACTTCCCCCCCTCTCACTCTTCCCCCCTCTCACTCTTCCCCCCTCTCTCACTCTCCCCCCCTCTCACTCTTCCCCCCACTCTCACTCTTCCCCCCTCTCACTCTCCCCCCCTCTCACTCTTCCCCCCTCTCACTCTTTCCCCCCTCTCACTCTTCCCCCCCTCTCACTCTTTCTCCCCCCCTCACACTCTTTCTCCCCCCCCCTCACTCTTTCTCCCCTCACTCTTTCTCCCCCCTCACTCTTCTCCCCCCCTCACCGCTTTCTCCCCCCCTCTCACTCTTCTCCCCCCCTCTCTCAAACTTCTCCCCCCCACACACTTCTCCCCCCCTCTCACTCTTTCTCCCCCTCTCACTCTTTCTCCCCCCCTCTCACTCTTTCTCCCCCCCTCTCACTCTTTCTCCCCCCCCTCTCACTCTTTCTCCCCCCCTCCACTCTTTCTCCCCCCCTCACTCTTTCTCCCCCCCCTCTCACACTTCTCCCCCCTCTCACTCTTCTCCCCCCTCACTCTTTCTCCCCCCCTCTCACTCTTTCTCCCCCCCCTCACTCTTCTCCCCCCCTCTCACTCTTTCTCCCCCCCCTCTCACTCTTCTCCCCCCTCACACTCTTTCTCCCCCCACCTCACTCTTTCTCCCCCCACCTCACTCTTTCTCCCCCCACCTCACTCTTTCTCCCCCCACCTCACTCTTCTCCCCCCTCTCACTCTTTCTCCCCCCTCTCACTCTTTCTCCCCACCTCACTCTTTCGCCCCCCTCTCACTCTTCTCCCCCCCTCTCACTCTTTCTCCCCCCCTCTCACTCTTTCTCCCCCCCCTCACTCTTCTCCCCCCACCTCACTCTTCTCCCCCCACCTCACTCTTCTCCCCCCACCTCACTCTTTCTCCCCCCCACCTCACTCTCTCTCCCCCCACCTCACTCTTTCTCCCCCACCTCACTCTCTCTCCCCCCCTCTCACTCTTTCTCCCCCCTCACTCTTTCCCCCCCCCCTCTCACTTTTCTCCCCCCCCTTTCTCAATCTTTCTCTCCCCCCCACACTCTTTCTCCCCCCTCTCTCTTCCCACCCCCTCTCACTCTTTCTCCCCCCCCTCTCACTCTTCTCCCCCCCTCTCACTCTCTCCCCCCCACTTCTCCACTCTTTCCCCCCTCTCTCACTCTTCTCCCCCCTCTCTCTCACTCTTTCTCCCCCCTCTCTCTCACTCTTTCTTCCCCCCTCTCTCTCACTCTTTCTCCCCCCCTCTCTCTCACTCTTTCTCCCCCCTCTCACTCTTCTCCCCCCCACTTTCTCTCACTCTTTCTCCCCCCTCTCTCTCACTCTTTCTCCCCCCCTCTCACTCTTTCTCCCCCACTTTCTCTCACTCTTTCTCCCCCCCTCTCACTCTTTCTCCCCTCTCACTCTTCTCCCCCCTCTCTCTTTCTCCCCCCCACTTTCTCTCACTCTTCTCCCCCCTCTCTCACTCTTGTCCCACTCTCTCTCACTCTTTCTCCCCCTCTCTCTCACTCTTTCTCCCCCCCTCTCTCTCACTCTTTCTCCCCCCCTCTCTCTCACTCTTCTCCCCCCCCGCTCTCTCACTCTTTCTCCCCCCCCGCTCTCTCACTCTTCTCCCCCTCCCCCCTTCCTCCCCCTCCCCCCCTTCCTCCCCCTCCCCCCTTCCCCCTCCCCCCTCCCCCCCTCCCCCTCCCCCCTCCCCCTTCCCCCTCCCCCCTTTCTCCCTCCCCCCCTCCCCCCCCTCCCCCCTCCCCCCCCTCCCCCCGTCCCCCTCCTCCCCCCCTCCCCCCCTCCTCCCCCCTCCCCCCCTCCCCCCCCTCCCCCCCCTCCCCCCCTCCCTCCCCCCTCCCCCCCCTCCCCCCCTCCCCTCCCCCCCCCTCCCCCCCTCCCCCCCTCCTCCCCCCCTCCCCTCCTCCTCCCCCCCTCCTCCCCCCCTCCTCCCCCCCTCCCCCCCTCCCCCCCTCCCCCCCTCCCCCCCTCCCTCCCCTCCCCTCCTCCCTCTCCCTCCCCTCCTCCCCTCCTCCCCCTCCCTCCCTCCCCTCCTCCCCCCTCCCTCCCCTCCCCTCCTCCCCCCTCCCTCCCCTCCTCCCCTCCTCCCCCTCCTCCCCTCCCTCCCTCCCCTCCTCCCCTCCCTCCCTCCCTCCTCCCCTCCCTCCCCTCCTCCCCTCCTCCCCCCTCCCTCCCCTCCTCCCCTCCTCCCCCTCCCTCCCCTCCCCCTCCCCCCTCCCCCCCCCTCCTCCCCCCTCCCCCCCTCCCCCTCCCCCCCTCCCTCCCCCCTCCCCCTCCCTCCCCCCTCCCCCTCCCTCCCCCTCCCCCTCCCTCCCCCTCTCCCCTCCCTCCCCCTCTCCCCTCCCCCCTCCCTCCCCCTCTCCCCTCCCCCTCCCTCCCCCTCTCCCCTCTCCCCTCCTCCCCTCTCCCCTCCTCCCCTCTCCCTCTTTATTACTAGCCATGTACGGTTCAGATTAGGAGCAGAATTTGCGCTGGCT